>NW_017308461.1:48650-85054 GCF_000935625.1 Nanorana parkeri | reverse complement strand
CCGATAATCCTAATTGGGATTATCGGGACAATCATGTAATTTCTTTATATACAATTAGATCATGGAATTTTGAACAAGGATGACTATCGGGACTATCGGGACTATCATGCCAGCTATGTACTTGGATTTTGTATAATCAATGATTATGGTTTTTACTATGTATATAGATTTAGAAGCAATCGGCCTGAGACTGTATTTTGCATTTTATATTGAATACATTTTGATACAACTTTTACATGCATGGGTCATACTCATCTCTCCACAAACCCTTTCCCCCCCCCCTATTTTTCTATATACAATATATTTGAGGGGGAGAGATAGTATAGGGAACCTATACTGGGGCAACCCACAATTTTTCTTTTATTGCTATTATTATTACTTAAAGAACAGTCTATTGATTTTTATTAAAGATTTGATAGATGATCAACAATTCCACCTCAGGTTTATTCTTTTTACAACACTTGAAACTTTTAATACACTAGAGAGAATACTAAAGAAATACTTATTCCTATATTTATTTATTTATGTATTACAGGTATTTATATATCACTGAGAATATTATGCAAATTATCATTAGTATTAAATTGAAGTACTGTGTAAACATGGCAACTAGATACTGTGAGAAGAAGGGGGGAAATGAAGTACAAACCATTGTGAACTTCACCTTCCCTATATACAGTATCTTGGTAAGGATTATACAGATTCTAGTATTGTTTTAAAGGCTTATCTACTAGTTTAGGCAGGGTTATTAATGCCCTATTTTGTATAATATTTCTGACCCTGGTATATCTGTGAGGGAATCCTTTAACCTGATATGGTTCCAGGGAAGGAAAATGTAATTGTAAAGAAGAAGTTAGTATAAAGTTAGAGTTGTTTAAATATTTTTTCTGATCATTTAGAACTTACTCCTGTAAAATGTAAATTTATGTGGGTGCAATGTACATAGAATGGAGCTCCACCATTATTACTAATAGTTTTTGACATTATCTTGTGCCCAGTTAAGCAATCTTGTCAAGTATTCTTCTTTACTTTTTGGGTTAGAAAGGAATTTAAATTAAAGTCTGTTTTTTTTTTGTATTTGTCTATAGGAACTTTATAATGAGGTTTTTGATTTCCAGAACCTCCTTGGAATATTAACAGTGAGGATATGAAAGAGATTGGGCAATCTTTCAACTGTCTGAAATATACAGTAATAATCCTACCTAGTAAAGAAAATGTAGGTTCATTGCAATCACCAAGGTCTGTATTATTTGGCTGTGCAGAACTAACTAACTAACTGAAGCAAAATTGTGCAATGGCCTTGCTGCACCCTCCCCAACACTTATTGTATTTGGAAATGCATACCTCAGATCACAGATCAGAGGCTTGTATTGAGGCAGCCGACAGATCTGCAGTGATCCAGATTTGTTTACATGAGTTTACCAGAACCGGCTGGATGCAGTACTGCACAAGTACAAGGTAATTGCATAGTCTTCTAGGGGCTGCTTGTCAAGTCATTTATTGTTTAACCCCTTCATGACTGAGCTTGTTTTCAGTTTCTGTTCATAAATGACTGACACACTTTTTACATTTTTGTTGTGTGATTCTTCCATGGCTGTAATATACTTTCTTACTAAATGTACCCACACATATTACCGTATATATTGTTTTTTAGAGGGCAGATGGGGCTTAAATTAACTTTTTTTAATTTTTGATTATTATTAGGCTGCTCCAAACTTAGGAACAGCTAATAATAACCTTAGAGATTGATCCTGACAGCATATCAGAATCAGATCTCACTATAGGTTTCTGATCGTGCCCAGACAATCAGAAGTGATACATTTCAGGCACAGAGATACATTGCAATATTGTGCCTGAAATGTATCATACAGCTTCATAGACATCGGGTCAGTCTATGGAGCTGTCAAAACGAATAGCAGAGAGGTGACTCACTCTGCTATCTCTCTTCTATCTTTAGCTGTCAAATAGCGGATCGCTATTTAGCGATCCGGTATTTGTATGTAAGGGCTTCATTCTTTCATTAATGAAAGAGAGAAGCTTTTACAAAAGCTTAACTATTTCATTAATGAATGACTCAATACTGAGGCATTCATTAATGAATGGCAATGGCTAAGAATCAGTGGTTACCAGCATTACAGAGCCTTAAATAACTTGTCATGTACAGTGTACGTGGCCAGTCATTTAAGCACTTTGTGGCTGGACGTAGAGTGTATGTCTCCTGTCACAAAGGGGTTAAGCAACCATTGGCATCTATTTAGTTGTCTCACACTTGCAGAGTAGTGCACCAAGAGAGCTTGGGGAAAAACCTTGTAAGTGTAGCAATGCATTCCCTCTCGCCTTGCTGTATACACTACTGTACTATTTTTGTCAGGCCTCATGGTGCTCAGGGCATCTTATAATTGCATCACCTGCCACTAACTCTGTGAAGGAGGTTCCAGTGCTCTGTGTACAGGTAGTTCTGCCTGTCTTGACAGCTGGCCAACTCCTGCTGAGTTCGTCATCAGATAGATGGACCAGATTCTGACAAAACAGCTGAGCCCTGTTCTAAAAGGGTTCTGCAGCCCTTCCTCTGCTAAAGTGTGGAACTGTAGAAAGTGTGTGCCTGTGTTGAGACCCAGGGGTGGAGTCTGGGTATAGAGGGTATTATTCTTCTGTATACAGACTGTGTGTCTGGATGCCATGTGGGCCTATATTCTGGAATGGAGAAGCACTAGAATCTCCTGTTTTGCTCCTGGATCTGTGACCCACCTAGTGACTGCTAGCTAAGAAGATGTAGGAACCCCAAAAAGGCATTGGGTGTTCCACCTCCTCCTTTGCTAATGCTCACTACCAAATTGAAAATAGTGGTATTCCTGGGAGGAAACCCTGCTTGCAAGCTAAGGCTCTTCTAGGTGGAGACACTAAACAATTGGTAAAAAAATGGTAACATTTTCACTTAGTATATACTCAGATTCCTACTTCACTAGGTGCTACAGCATCAGGGTTGTCTATTGGCTTGGCTATATATAGACTACTGTGAATTGCATTACAGTGGATCACATAATTGTGTACCACCCTTTGTGTTCGCAGCAGTGAATAGACCCAACAGTCCTTTTTACGTTGTTGTTTAGCTGCCTTTCCTAGCCTGTTTATTTATTTATTTTTATTTGTTTTTTGTTGTTTTGTTTTCATATTTTTTCTATTTTCAGTTAGCTTAAATATATATTATATATACAGTATAATAAACCTAAATTATGTGATTTTGACATTCCATTAAACTTTTAAGACACTACAGTGTGCTACTATAAAAAATAAAGATCTCAAGCTATACTATGAAACTGTTTTGCCAATGACCAATTGGTACACAGTTTAGGGCTTTAGCTTTTTCTATTTTTTTTTAAGTAAACCTTCCAGCTTTTAGATCTGTTGTGGCTGCTGCTCATTTCAGTTCAACTGCTGGAAAAATATCAGATTGCTAAGGCCTTTTTTCAAGTTGGAATGAATCAGTTTGGGTGCTGTTGCTGTGTTTAAGTCAAGCTAAATGTAAAATTGAAAAAATACATATACAAACTATGTGATGCCAGAATACTGTGTCACTGACACTGTCCTTGATAATTGTACTGTTCCATACGGCTGTACTCTTTTATACACTTTTTTAAACTGGTACATAGTCCCCATGGCATTGCCCAGCTGCCCATGCTCTTTGTTTGACAATTCTTTGCCTGTTAGACTTGAAAATGGCCAAAATGTATAGATTTAATTTGGGTTTGGATTTACAATTGCAATTTTTGGACTTCACTATGGGTTTAATGAATGTCCCTCAAACCAAGCCAAGCCAATTCCTACTGTTAATTTCCCAGAAGGCACACAAATAAAATGACACAAACTGTGGGTTTTATGGCTAATGGATTTATACTATGATATGCTAAATTCTATAGTTTATGAAACAAAGAGATTATACTTTTTAAAAAGAATCCTTTTTTGTGTGTAACTAAAAACAATACTATTTACTGTAGTTTAAGATGTTTGCCTTAATAGTCTGTGTGAAAGAAGCACTAAGAAAGTCAGCGTGAATGTGAAAGGGAGTTGTTTGCAGCTTTCCCGAGAAGCTGTCATAATGAGGACTAATAATGTAATTCCAATGGAGAAAGCAAATGGCTTCATATTGATGTTTTGTGGTGCTGGACAGAAAATTACAATTCTTGGCGTAGAAATACCTGACTGTATAGTAAGTGATGCATTGGCTGGAATTTATTTTTTTCTTTTCTGTTGAGGAGTTGCTTACATTATTTTTGGAATCTGCAAATACTACCAATGTTTATGTGCTGCTTAAAAGGCAATAACACTTGTGGTGGCAAGTTTAAAACTTATACTACTGTATGGACTCCTACTACCTAAACAAAACATCCAATGTGCAGTTGTCTATGCCAAGAGACAGTGGAAACAAGGCTATCTACACTTGATGCAACTTGCATTTTTTTTGATGTAGCATTTTTATTTTGCAGTTTTATCATATAAGCAAAGAAAACTAAAGGGGTTCACTAAGCTGCTGAAGGCAGCTGAATGAATTACCAAACCAAAGTGAAGGGAGCTGAAGCCTCTTCGGCTATTCTTTGCAGCCCTGTACGGCTATTTGGCTCAGAGGTAGCAAACAGAATAAAAAATGTCATAGTAAAATAAAATAGTGCGGGGTCCCCATCTTAAATCATGACAGACACTTCAGGTCTGGTAGGAATGTTAGGGGGAACCCCCGATGTAAAAATAAAGGGTCTGGTATAAATTTGTAGAGGTAACCCATGCATTTTATTTTACATCTGGAGTCCCCCTAACATCCCTACCAGACCATAAAGGGTCTGCTATGATTCGGGAGTGGGACCCCACGCTTTTTCTTAATTATATTTTTTAATGACTTGCAGGGGATTCGGTCTGCTTTGGTGGACCATTCTCCCTGCTCTGGCTGTGTGTTTGGCTGTGCCGAGTCAAAGCATGTGCGTTCAGCTAGGTTGTGTGCTTTGGTTGCTGTATGCGCTATTTAGAATAGCCTGTACAGCAGCCCTTCACTTTGGCTGAAGCCTTCGAGCTAAAGGAGTAGCCCAAATGTTTGACTAAATCCTTCGACAGCTTAGTGAATAACCCCCCAAGTATGCCTTTTTTTGTATGTCACACATACATCTCATACTAATAGTTCAATCACACATTCAAAGACATGTATTTGATTTTCTCACATTGGCTAAAAATAAGACAACTTTTGGACACTTTTTTTTTAAATGAGAGAATCCATTTTAGTGGGCAATACTTTGTTTCATGAGGAATTATTTGTTCTTTGGTGAATTTTTGTATGAAGCTGAATTTTTAGGTCATCAGATTTGTGTTAGTGTTCTAAATATTATTTATATGTTTGGAAACTGTTTGTAAGCTTGTCTTAAATGTCAATAACAGGTCAGTACCCTTTCTGGCTTTTTTTTGTAATCTTGGAAACTAAGGTAGAGTGTTGGCATTTAAACAAATGCATCCAAGAGTAAAGCTGCCATCCTTTTTCTTACAGCTCATGCAAATACCTTGGGTATGCAATTACCTCAGCTGTGTACATGTCACCATATGGCAAACTGGGCAGTACACCAAAGACAGGAGCTAACTGCTGTTATACAATTAATATGTTACATGCATCATCCAAAGCTCTGTCTGATTTTTTATTAATAAAAGCTTTTTGACTTGTTTAACTGTAAGAACAGCAACCTACTTAAACAATTTCTTAGAAAACAAAATTACTTGCTATTTGTGGGATGCAGCTTTGTAAAAGATATTTCACAGCCAATATATTTCCATGTGGTATAAATAGACAGCCATGTGGCTTTATAACTAAATGATATGACAAGTATTTTTAATTAAAATACTTCATATACAGTGCATCAATGCCTCATCCCCAGCTGGTAATGTTGGTATACCAGAGAGTAATTTCACAGTATTTTAGTACTTATTTTTACCAATGGTCAGTAGAAGAGTTTAGTAAAAATCTCCTTGGCTATTTCATTTATATATTTATTCAGTAGTCAGAACCATCAGCAACAGCATCTGGGCAT
The DNA here is from genome assembly GCF_000935625.1 of Nanorana parkeri. NCBI lineage: Eukaryota > Metazoa > Chordata > Amphibia > Anura > Dicroglossidae > Nanorana > Nanorana parkeri. The sequence goes on along the minus strand of NW_017308461.1, from coordinate 78,995 downwards.
GATTTTTTCCTAGTTTTTTCTACGAGAGATGAAAACTTTGCAGTACACATTATATTTTACCTTGAACCATGCAAGAAGGCCAAAGTAGAAGATTGTTTTTTTTTCTTCTTTTTAACTGGATGTGGTAATAGCACAGGAGTTCCAACCTCAGCATCATGATAGAATATTTTTATCATTATTATGATATGGACTGTTTATAAGGGGATAGCATAAACAAATTAAAGCATAATAGGCTAACCAGGAGCAAGTAGGAAGGCTAATGCTGACAAATTCTGTTACAGACTTCGTAGATTGAAGATGGCAGCAACAACGCATAGCATTATGGGCTTCAAACCTGGGAGAAGGATGTGTATGTGGCAAATCATTGGAGACCTTTAAATACATGCTGCACCTACAAATCAATCTTGGAGAAAAATTCAAGATTTTTTTTTTTTACTGAGTCTTGTTACACCACAAAAAGATTTAATGGACCTTCAGCCTCAGCAGGGTTATAGAAAGCCAGCATTACTCTTCACATTGAGAACACTATGGGGGTGATCGCATCATATTGTAGTTCAGGATTTAGGGCAAGATGGATAAAGCTAAATATAGAGTGACCCTGAAAAAAACAGTTTCAACTCGCTGATGACGACTGGCTGTCCATTTGGAGAAACATAGCTTCCTTTTCTCGCAACATTCTAGCCCTAGAAAACTCCTATAAAGTTCTCTTCCGGTGGTACTATACCCCTACAAGGTTGAGTACTATCAACCCCTCTTATCCTTTACACTGCTTTCGTGGTTGTTCTGCTCCAGGAACGTTGTTCTCTCTGCTCTCTTGAGTAACTATTAATGGTTTAATAGATTCTCTACCCCATGACCCCTTAAAAGTGCTGTTACGTGAAGTAACGTATCTCAACGTTCACCCGTTCAGGAAGTTTGGTGATTACAAACGAAACCTCATGTTATGCATACCATTCTTTATAAGACACATGAACGTTTATTATTACCCCACTAAAAGGGTTGACTGTTAAATGTTGGTATCCTATTCAATTTTACTTCACTAAATTTCATGATTTTATAATGATCTGTGTTTTAAGTTACACTTTATCTATGTCTATGTGCCTACATTTTCTGATGTCTAAGGCTGCTGTGTCAGCTTACTGAACTTACTGTACAAGCTGTAATATGCATATGTACCCTACCCTTTATGCCTAAAATTAATAAAAGAAAAACATTGTGAAAGAAAAAAACATTTTCAGTCTTCAGGTCTCACACTAAGGTAGAAGTTCACCTTTCAACAGAACCATAAGTCCACAGTCCAAATAAAAATCTGTGGTAAGGCAAGCATTGCTGTTCACCAATTGTTCCCATCCAACCTGTAAGGACTACAGCAATTTTGCCAAGAAGAATAGAAAAATATTGCAAAATTCAATTGTGCAAAACTAGCAGAGACTCACTTTCAAAGACTTGCAAGTATAATTGTAGCCAATGGTGGTTCAAACAAGTATTGACTTGGGGGAAGAATGCTTATAACATTAAACATTGCTGTTGTTTTGCATAACTATGGTTTTTAAAGGGGATATATGGTTCGTTTTGATATCTATGTGGTTTGTGGAATTTATTCATAAATAAATTGTTACTTTTCTATATATTTTGTGTTGAGATAAGAATGTAGCTTTACCACTATTCTAAGGGACATATATCTATTCTCATATCTACAAGCACCACATACACACGGCTTCATTAGGCACCATGCACACTGGACTAAAAATGCATGCTTCCAGATGCATTTGGAGCTCCTTTCCAAATAAACCTGGAAGCATGGAATGCTTTGCCATGACTGAATGCACACCTAGATATTCAGCAATGTCTAGGTGCATTCAGTCTAGCTGTGTTTACAAAAATAATTGTAGCCCCTTTACGAGTTGCTGCAGGATTAAATACATGCTTGCTTGTAAATAGTAAACAGCTCATTTGCAGCCTGTGCTACAGAGAGACTTGTGGGAGTTGCAGTGCAGAGCCAGAGACAAGCTGTGCTGTGATAAACTGTTGATACTACAATTTCCAGGAGGCTGTGCCTTCAGCAGGAGATGGGCTGGGCTGCAAGTTTTGGAGTGTGCTCAGTCGGGGAGAGACCAGCCAATGGTACAGATTGATGTGTGAGCGTGATGTTGACACAGAGGAGCCACATACTATGTGTAGACCTGTCTAGGGAAGTGTGAGCAGCCTGCAGAATATCGGGAGAGCGAGAGAGTTCTGTTTGGTCTGCTGTAACCAGTGTCATTTGAACAATCGTTTCCACGGTATAACCTACACAGCGTGGATATCGCGGCCTGGATGAGTGTCCGCACCTGTTCAGTGAGAGCTCTATATAAACCTAGTAATCCACCTGAGGTCAAGAGGTGTTTGCCGAGAGCATGTTCTTGTGAAGGAGATCATGTTCAAGGTACGGCTAATGCCACAAGGATCAAAAAAGGGTGTCGGCTTGAGAGAAAGGGGACACCCAACTCTCGCTGATGAAAATCACAGCTGCAAGATTGACTCTGGAAGTGGTAAGAGGCCTCTGGCCATTTGCCATCATCTACTATGTCATTGACACAGAATGGGCCCCAACGATATTGCTACTGGCCAGTAGTGTAGAGAGCTGGGGAATACTTGGGACTGAAACATTAGCAACACAGTCTCTCAAGTCTGGGATAACTATCTAGACAGCGCAGTACTGTATATCTCAGTGTATAGATAGTTCGGTTGCTGAGTGTCTGAATACCCAATGTATATTGCTGAATGTTGTTTCTTCCAGTTATTGTGTTTCCTTCATTTAATGCTCAACTAATTGATGCTATTTACTTAGTAAAGTTATTACAAAACTCCCCAAGGTGTGTTAGATCCTGCTTGGGCAGTAAATTTTGGCTTGGGGATAGAAATACCCAGGTTATTCTGGCGGCTCCTTTGGGGGTGTGCACTACACAAGAATTTTCTGGGTCTGAGGACTGTTTAGCCTGACTCTACACGGCTAAACACATGCAAAGTGGCTGAACCTAGGATCATCTAAACGCAAGAACTGATCTGGGAAACATAGAGATTGTTTATACTTTCCAGATAACTTCTCCTGTGTTTAGAGGCCTGTGTGCATGGGATAAATGTGCAATATGCAATGTGAAAACATTTTACTTTGTATGATGCCCTTATGTCTCCCGCTGTCAGGAATACCGCTTCTGTGTGTTGCCTCTCCTATTGAGATACACTATATTGCCAAAAGTATTGGGACACCCCTCCAAATCATTGGATCCAGCTGTTCCAATCACTTCCATGGCCACAGGTGTATAAAATCAAGCACCTAGGCATGCAGACTGCTTCTACAAACATTTGTGAAAGAATTGGTGGCTCTCAGGAACTCAGTTTATTCAGGCATGGTACCGTGATAGGTTGTTATCTGTGCAATAAGTCCATGAAATTTCCTTGCTACTAAATATTCCACGGTCAACTGTTAGTGGTACTATACCAAAGTGGAAGCAACTGGGAACAACAGCAACTCAACCACGAAGTGGTAGGCCACGTAAAAAGGACAGAGCAGGGTCAGTGCATGCTGAAGGGCACAGTGCGCAGAGGTCAATAGCTACAGACCTCCAAACTTTGTGTGGCCTTTATATTGGCACAACAACAGTGCGTAGAGAGCTTCATGGAATGGGTTTCCATGGCCGAGCAGCTGCATCCAAGCCTTATATCACCGAGTGCAATGCAAAGCGTCGGATGCAGTCGTGTAAAGCACGCTGCCACTGGACTCTAGAGAAAAGGAGACCTGTTCTCTGGAGTGACGAATCACGCTTCTCTGTCTGGCAATCCGATGGATGTGTCTGGGTTTGGTGGTTGCCAGGAGAACATTACTTGCCTGACTGCATTGTGCCAAGTGTAAAGTTTGGTGGAGAGGGGATTATGGTGTGGGGTTGTTTTTCAGCGGTTGGGCTTGGCCCCTTGGTTCCAGTGAAGGGAACTCTTAAGGCATCAGCATATGACATTTTGGACAATTTCATGCTCCCAACTTTGTGGGAAAGGTTTGGGTCCATAAAGACATAGATGAGCGAGTTGGGGGTGGAGGAACTCAACCTGATAGAACACCTTTGGGATGAATTCGAGCGGAGACTGCGAGCCAGGCCTTCTTGTCCAACATCAGTACCTGACCTCACAAATGCACTTCTGGAAGAATGGTCAAACATTCCCATAGACACACTCCTAAACCTTGTGGACAGCCTTCCCAGAAGCTGCAAATGGTTGGACAACTCAATATTGAACCCAACGGACTAAGACTGGGATGACATTAAAGTTCATGTGCATGTAAAGGCAGGCGTCCCAATACTTTTGGCAATATAGTGTATATGTAAACCAGAAAAGTACATTCCATGATGCACCTGGAACTTTACCTTATTCTGTGTAACATGGTATGACAGGACTGGGCACAAACACAAATGATACGAAGGTGTGAAATACTGGACTGCACATTGTCTGCAATCTTATTGTGATACAAGAAGATAAAAGTATTGTTTAGCTGTATTAGTCATTGTAGCAGCTCCTTATTTAAAACAGTGTCCCACTTTTTAATTAGGTTGAATTTCTTTAAACTAGATAGTATAGGTATAATACCAGGAGGATATGCAAAACCAAAAAGTTAGATGACAAAGTAATTGAGGTAATACTCAGCAGAAAAGATTCTGTGTGTGGCAATAAAAAGTAGGGCTAATACATTCTGTGCTGCTAATTGAAGACTTTCACCTTATAACTATAAACATTTGCAAAACTATGACAAATTAGTGCCATGGCATATAATTAGCATCCAATTTTCTCTTGACTCTAATGTGGCAGAATCTAATGATATGTTACAACCTCTGTATGTTTTATGTATATATTAGTCTGAGCATAAGGAATTAGTCTTCTTCAGTGCACATTTATTCTTTGTGCTGGAACAGAGAGTAGATACAAACTGTTGGATCATCTTTCACATGATTAAAACCAAGATGAAGGGAGTATGTTTGTATTACCTTGAGCCACCTTCATATCCTTCATATCTTTCTTGACATCTTCTTACAGCGTTTGAATTAACCTTGTATGTTTTATAAACCAATCCTCAACTCCACAACAATGATCATCTATGGTAACAACTGCTGTTATTGTTAGTCTAATAAACCTTCAGTCTTCGAATTCTAACATCCTTGTGGTAAAACCAGAACCTAGTCTTCTGTCATGTGTGCCATTTAATTTCTGATGTAGAGCTGAAACATTTATCTTTTCTAGTCAAAGTATTTTTTATTGAATTTTGTGAGACATGAATTGCAAATACAAATTGCAAAGGTTTAGTATCCAACATTGTACTAGAGGGTTAAGACATATAATATAAAAGATTAAACTGGTGAAGACAAATAAAATCATAGGAACTTTTTAGTAACGGGAATGGTAGGATCTCATTAGACAAAGGGGCCTAAAATCAAAACATTTACCTTTTAAGATATTCTATTTGTTAATATTAAAGTATATATAAAAAAGGCCCCTTTGTTGTATTGGATGCAGCTTCTTTCTGTTATGTACAGAAGAAGTCTAAGCTCCATCCAGAGATTGTCCAGTTTAAGAAGATATGATGGTGTTTAGGTATTCCTCCCCTGTAATCCCTTATGGTGCAAAAAAATCTTAAAAAGGCATACATAGACTGGGCTGCCGTTACTGCAAGAGGTATAAGTGAGTATTTACTATGCTGAGGACAAGATGAATCTCATTTGGGGGTCCCACTTGCACTACAGCACCATTTGAGTGGAGGCACTGCCAGATGCACTGTAGTATGGTCCCATCTTCCCACCATTGTATCCTTTAGTTTTCACACAGGTGCATTGTGCTTTAGTAGCCCGAAGAGCAAAACATCTAGGACTGTTAACAACAGTGATATATGTGAGATGACCCCCTACCTTTGCCGCCATTACATCCCAATGCTGTAGGAGCACTTGGGTAACAGGGGATCTTGAGCCTTTGTTAAGTGGGAGTTCATAGAGTTAATGTCAATACAAAAGGACCCCCCATATTGCCCCCAGGATAGCTAGGTCCTATCCATCTGACAGAACATGCAGGACTATTTTTATCCATCCCTAATACAGGACACTTGAGCCTTCTCAATAGAGTGACTGGCAGGTGATGTAATTCAGATCACCCCTGGGTGCAATGTTCTTCAACACTCACGCACACACACTTACACAAGATCCGCATTGTCTAGCCTTTCTTAATACACATAAGGTCAAGTGAAGATCCAAGGGAAGGTGCAACGCCATGATTCAGAAAGAAGTGTTGCATTTCTTGTTATTGCTCCCATCATCCACCTCCAATAAACCTCAATACACCCTAACATGTGAATTAACACAAACATGTGCTGAGCAAAATATGTAGATTGCCATTGATCTCTAATTCTAAAAATGCGTATTGCTTGGCCATCATAGTGATTTAATAGTTTCAAAGCCTCCTAATTAATTAAAAATTAGTCCACAGAAGTTCTGAGTTCAATGGCTGCATTTTTGTACCAGGTCATCGACTCAGAGTGTATTGAAATCAGAGGCAGACAGGCAGATTGTATTTTCCAATGTAGGCATGTTACATAGTTACATAGTATTTGAGGTTGAATAAAGACATAAGTCCATCAAGTCCAACCTATTGCGTGTATGCATTTATGGTTCTGCTGGTGTGTGCGTATGTATGAGTCCATGTATGATCTTGTTCTTAGGAGTACTTGTAACCCTGTATGTTATGGTCTCTAAGGAAATCGTCCAAGAGCTTCTTGAATGATTCCACATTCTTAGCTGAAATCACTGCATGTGGCAGCGAGTTGCAGACCGTAACCGCTCTAACTGAGAAGAACCCCATGCGCCCGTGTGCTGAAATTTTTTCTCCACCAATTTTAGATGGTGGCCTCTAGTCTTTGTTATTGGGTTACCGTAAAGAGTTTGTTGCTAATGTTGCTGTCACCATTGAACATTTTATACATGAAAATTATGCCCCCCCTTAATCTCCTTACTTCCAATGAGAACACATTTAAATTTAGTAGCCTTGTCTCATAGCTCTGGTCCTCCATCCTCTTAATGAGTTTGGTTGAGGCCAAACCAGTGATCTGTAAAGTGGCAAAATTATAGACTTGTCTTTGCAATACATCCCCTTCGTAATATAGTACAGGACTATACTCGCTTTGTTTACAGCAGCCTGGCACCTGGCATCGGTGGTCTACAATGACCCCCAAATCTTTCTCCATTTCTGACTTCCCTAGTGGCATACCCTTAATTGTATAGCCCATTTGCCTATTTTTAACTCCAAAGTGCATTACTTTGCATTTATCGACATTAAACCTCATCTGCCATACAGTTGCCCACTCCCCTATTTTATCCAGGTCCACCTGTAATGTTTTAATGTCTAAGTCCGTGTCTATTACCCTCCCAATTTTGGTATCATCAGCAAACACTGAAACATGGCTCGTCACTCCCTCCCCAATATCGTTAATAAACAGGTTGAAAAGCATGGGGCTTAGCACAGAACCCTTAGGCCATTTATCGATAATCTTTGGACACGTTCCTGTAGCCAGTTTTCTATCCACGTACACACTATTTCATCTATGCCCATAGACCTCAGCTTGTGTAGTAAGCGTCTAAGTAGTCCTTAATCATTCCCTCTAACAGTTTACATAATATGGATGTCAGACTAACTGGTCTGTAGTTCCCGGGTTAGCATCTTGGCCCTTTTTGAATATTAGTACTAGCGTAGCCTTCCACCGGTCGCTTTGTACTCTACCAGTCATTATGGAGTCCTTAAAAATGAGGAATAATGGTCTTGTTATAACCTGGCTGAGTTCTTTAAGAACCTTGGGATGCAGGTTATCTGGTCCTAATGCTTTATTTGCATTAAGTAGTTTAAGCCTATGTTGTATCCCGGGTTCCGTCAACCACTGAGGTATATTTTCAGCTAAACTATGTGTTTTATCATGTAAATTAAACTCATCTTATTTCTGAGTGTATACTTAGGAGAAGAAAGTATTTAGCGCCTTGGCCCTCTACTTGTCGTTTGTGACTAACTTCCCATTTTCGTCCTTTCTGAAGTTTAGGGTTTTTGTCCGACTGGCCCACTTCCCTTTCCTGTACCAAATATTGAAAGTAATCACATTGTGATCACTATTACCCAGTGTCTCCCCGATTGCAATATCCTCAACTAACTCTGTATTATTGCTGATGATCAGATCTAGGATGGCATTTTTCCTAGTTGGATCCTCAACCATCTGATACATGAAATTGTCTCGCAACATGTTCAGAAAATGGGCCGCCTTTGTCGAATGGGAGGTTCCATTAGCCCAATTGATGCTTGGTCGCCCATTACCACAACGTTACCCTGATTCCCAGCAATTTCTATTTGGGAGTGTAGATGAGCCTCCTCCCCTATAGGAGGTTTATAACAAACACCAACAATAAGTTTACGGCTAGCGTACGTTCTATCTAGTTCTAGCCACAAAGATTCCACATCATCTCCACTATTTGACGTGATATCGTCCCGTATGTGCATATTGAGATTATTTTTAACATAAATGCAACCCCCCCTTTCTCACATGCCTGTCCCTCCTGAACAGGTTGTACCCTTCTATATTAGTAGCCCCATCGTGTGCGCTATCTAGCCAAGTTTCCGCTATTCCCATTATATCGAAGTGCTCTTCGAGTAGCATAAGTTACAGTTCTTCTAATTTATTTGCTAGACTTCTAGCATTGGTGAACATACAGTTAATTTTTGTACTATTATGGGTTAAACGTTTGCTTCCTTCTTGCTCCCCACTACTTTTTTTATTTGGCCTTGCTATGGGTGGTCCATTCCTAATTAGATTTACTTGGGCGATTGGATTTACTATATTGTATTGAAGGCATGTACTGTTAGCCTAGATATTACTCTTTAAAAATAGATAGGAATTGTCTTTCTGTTGCAGCTTTAACACTTTAATTGTTAATCTGTATATTCTTTTGTGAAAAAGAAGAATTCTAAAAGCTTACCATGGTGTAAAGTAGTTTATTTTTTTTAAAAATATAGACCTTTAGCTAATAAAATGGAAATAATGACACACCAGGCCTTATGCTAAAGAAGTAAAGTAATAGATTTTCAGTTTACTCATAGCAAACAAATTACAACACTAGAATTTAAAAAGTGTAGTTGCTGCTTAGTTGCTTCAGACAACACTATTGTCTCCTACTGTATAAGTAAAATCCAGTCATGAAGCTTAATGTAAGGTAGTCATGAAAGATCTAAGGTTTCATACACATTGTAACACATCATAACACACATACATTGTAAATAAGCTCTAATGTCTCTCTTGGCTTTAGCAAATGTAAATTCCATCCCCAAAGCATTCTTTGTTGCTAGACGGACACTAAAAAGAAAATACATTAAGAACATGTCACCAGGCAGGTTCAGAGTGCCAGTTGTTTCTAGAATGCACACTCAATGAAGATAGACTGATAAAACACATTGACTATCCTTTAAATAATACATTTTAAAATTTCCTTCAGTAGAATATGATATCTTCTGGATACAGTCAGAAAGGTAATCAATAATTTACAGCTAAGTGTTCTATCAAATGTTAGTTCTGCAATTATTTACATCTTGGGACCTAATTATTATGTTAGTAGATGCCTAGAATAAATTAATTAATGTCATCAAGTATCAGTAATGACACTTGAGGCGATCATGCAGATCCTCCTTGTGAGTTTTTCATATCATCTGGTGGAGGAAGTCTCTAGGGAATTTTTAAATATTAAACAGTCTTTTTTAACTTTTAGCTGAAAACAGAATTTGTTTCTTTTTCATTAATATTAAGTACATGCTGATGAAACCATTACAAATGAGTCTTTTATTTTACACCCCTCTTTGTTTAAAAAAAATGCTTTACCATGTCTTGTCAAGTTTTAAATATTTTAATAATTACCAGTTCTGTGTTTTAGACCCAACATTCCTCTAAAAAGGCTGAATCCAAACACTGAAACATGATTCAATGAGAAATATACTTGCATAACCTGTACTATATATGTAGTATATATTCTTCAATGATACAAAACCTGTAGGCTGCTGCTACTGACTTCTCTTTCTGAAAAAGGTAGTTCCATGGTAGTCATTGAATCCTATTAGCTCTTCAACAGTCACAAATGTTACCCATGTCCAAAACCAAAAACATAGTTGTCCTCCATTTTAAACAGAAATTCAGTCTTAGAAAAGTTTGTGAAAAGGACACCGCTCACATTCGTATGCCCAAAGTATTAGTCCCATTCAAAATATTGGATGCCGGCCGATGGAGCCACGCCATGGCCGACACCAGTAATCCAATGTACGTTAAGCCGCACTCAGCAGCCAGGACCTCGATGTAAAAAAGTTTATTCCCATGAATCTACAATGTTACACACATGACAAGATCCACAGGCTCTAATATGTTGTAATAAACATACCTCTTTTCGTTACGGACACAGTGTCCTACGCCGCCTACTCCCGTCATGCTGCTCCTCTCTCCTCCTGCCAGCTGTCAGATTACAGGGCAGGGTTTTCAATTGCTCGACCTCCTGTTGTTGTTGTAGGATGCTGAGCAATTCCCTCTGCATGCCGCAAGTCTCTACTCTGCTGGCGGAAGCGGTTCAACTCCTCTCCCTCCTATGAACTAAACTAGACCTCTCAGCAGTTTGGTTTCCTCTGGATGTTGCCCTGATACCATGGAACCACTACCCCTCTGCATCCCAGAATGGTACACTTTTAGGATTGCCTGGACTACCGATCCTATCTACCACTACAAACCACAAGTGCAAACTTTTCTATTGGACTTTGACCACATGCTGTTATACCATTTGTACTTAGTACAATCATCCATGCCGAGTCGGAGCTCTGCCTATGCTCTAGTTAAGCATTCCTGCTCAGACTACAGATCCCATCTGCTACTGCTATCCGCAAGTACAATCTTTGATACTGGACTTTAATCTCATGCTGTTATACCACTTGCACTAGTGCATTCATCCATGTTGCGTTGGTTTCTGCAGATGCTCTAGTGAACCTTCAGTTGCTTCCTGAATGATAAGTTCCTTGCATGACCCCTTTATCCTGTTAATGACACAAGGCACTGTGCAAGAAATAACGCACTGTGTGCTGTATGACGTAATATCACCGTCTCAATCAGTGCAGGACTTTACCTTATTTTGAGATATTAGTTGTATGAAGAATTACTGACTTGCAACTACACTTCCCTGCTATAAGTGGTAGCGTGTGGAGATTCATTCCTATACTTCTCTTTGCAGTTGAGATCCAAATCAGGTAAACAAACCTATTGCTAGAGCATTACACATGTTCTGCCAAAGAGGCTTAATTGTAGAGACTCTATGGTTAAGCCTCTTTGGCAAAACATGTCAGAGCCTGTGTAAAACACTGTACACTCCTTGAAAAAAACTTTTTCCCATCGAAGTCCTGGCTGTTGAGTGCAGCTTTATATACATTAGAAATTCAGACTTTAAACCTTAATAAGCATTTATATAAGTCAACATGCACTTGTGATAAGTCCATGGTATAGAGAGCTCTGCAGGCTCCCTTCTTTACATCACCTCTGTGATGCTCAGGTTGGTGATCTAGCTAGGAAGGTCCTGGTCACCTACTTCCTCTTATTAGGCTATAATATTTTGCCTTCTCTGCCAGTTGTGCTTCAGTGTTGTCACCCTGTCACACAGGCTTTTGATGCAGACTTGGTAATAATTGCCACAGAAATGCCCCAACTACACTTCCTGGCAATTGGAGCCATGGTAACGAGAAACATCCTAGTAGTCATGCCGACCCTTTTCCTCAACCCTTTAATCACAGACCCAGAGCAACCATGCAGAATTAGTATGCAGCATTTCCAAAATATCTCTTCATTATTTGCAAACTTGTTCTGGGTCAGTATCTCAAAACATACTAAACCCTGTGGATCAGCATGACAGCCAGGTAGCTAACATTTCCAGAAGTAAATCAGCAATGCAGCTTCCATGTCTCTTGTAGCAGATTTATTTTAATACCAGCTGAGAGCTGAAAATATCTTTCAAAAGATAATTCACCACATGATGTTTATCAATTTCATCTAGTCATTGGAGTTGATTTGCTAAATAAATAAAGGTTATTCACCTAGATAAGTGAATGTTCACATTGCAAAATGTACAGTCATGTTGCAAAGTGAATGTTAGTGAATAAGGTGAAGCCGTTTTTACATTTAATGTACAATCAAGTATCAAGAATATTAAATATACAGATTTTTTTACTTACAAGTACAAGTCTTTGCATACTTCTGGCCTCTGTGTACCACTCTGTGACGTCCACTTGACGTAGCACAGGGACTGTATCTCTTACAGTTAAGTAATGTGTGGAACAGAGTATAGCGTGTAAATAAGCTCCAGGCTACTTTTGACATGTTTACCTGTCTATTTGTAGCTGTTGTATTGATGAAAACCTGTTATTTATATACAAGATGCTTTAAGGCGCTGGTGGGCTCAGGGAAAAACTTTAATAGGTGACCCATGCAACATTTTTCATTGTGATAAAAAAAACAAGGAAGAAACCTTCATAATTTGCAGTTGCACCATGTAGAGAGCATTCACTAAGAGGAATGTATGGCACAGTACATTGTACAAAACAGAGCAGCCAGGAGTATATACTGTACAGCACATTGTACACAGTGGGAAAGTAAAGAGAATGTAATGTATAGCACAGCTTCCACACTGGATCAGTCACATGTATGTAATGTATAGCACAGCAAAAAGGCTGGGGTGGCTGGAGTATGTAATATTCAGTAAAATATAAAAAGTGGTAGTACAGCATATAAAGGGGTCAATTCGGGGGGGGCGCATGCGCGGCACGCTGGATGGTTGACGTGCCCTAAAGCAGCTCCGCTCCTCGCTGGCGTCTCAGTGGACCCATATCGCGGCAAAACAGCACCGATCACCCGACGATACATACCGGCAGGTACCGCAGCAAACCGCCTACTTGACAATGTCCACAAAGACTCCCAAGACCAAACTAAGGAGTCAGAATATAAAGGAAGCCCCGGCTGGCCCAAAATCCAAGATGGCGCCGACCACCACTCGTTCTCACACAGACAAGCGAGCCCCCTCCCCCCTCTCTCCACACTCTGAGGGAGATGATACACGCAGCAGAACCAGCTCCCCTTCCCCTACCAGAGAGCAATCAGGGCACAGAGAGCTGCTACAGAAGATTGACCGCATGCTGCAGAAAGCTCTGCAAAACACATCAAGACAAATAACTGATAAATTGACGAAAGAAATCCGTGAATTGGGCCACAGAACAGCTGAATTGGAATCCAGAATGGATGAAGCTACATTTGCCCTCAGCGCTCATGATCGTGAGTTAGACTCCATCAAAGATGAAAATCAGCAATTGTCATCCAAACTAGAAGACCTTGAAAACAGATCCCGCCGATCCAATTTGCGGATTCGCGGTATTCCAGAATCCGTGATCGATCTTCAGGCCTTCACCACAGCCCTATTTCAGGAGCTGACACCATCTATCCCACACGATAGACTGGAATTCCAGCGTATCCATCGCGCACTCACGCGCCGCACTCCAGATGGCCCACCAAGAGACATCATCATCAAGTTTCAATACTACCGCACGAAAGAAACCATCTTGCAAGAATCCAGGAAGAAGGGCCCACTATCCTTCCAAGACCATACTTATCAGGTATTTGCCGATCTTGCCCCCCTCAACCATTGCAAAAAGGCGAGAAATGAAACCGGCCCTCTGGCATTTACAGCAATCTAATATGCCCTACAGATGGGGTTTTCCCCACAACTCCGAAGGAGACGCCACACTGAATCTGGTAGTCAATTCACAAAACTCAATAACGCTTCCTTTTTTTTAAGAAGTGCTAAATTAACTATTCAGACGTTATTTTAAATATCCAGACGTTATTTTAAATATCCAGATGTTATTTTAACAACTGGAGTGATAAAATATGCTTGAAATGCAATTCACAAAAGGAAAAGGTCCTTTTATCACTCGTTATTGAGACGTAGATTTATCACCTCCTTCAGGGCGGCGTTGTGACAGATGTCAGGCGTTATCTGATGCTTGTTGCACTGAGATGACATGAGGTAGATAGAAATGGAACCTTTTTTCTTTATTTTCACATGGTTTAATGCTTTTGCGTACAAAAGAAGAAGGTGGCATGTAGTTGTCATTTCTACAGTTTTTATCCTTCTACAAATGTAGATGATTTTTTACAGTTTGAGGTTAGTGGCAAATCTCACATGACATGGAAAATCAAATGTCCCTGCACACACTTCAGTGGGGGTTGTAGAGCAAGTGGATTGTTCCATGCAACATATTTAACATCAAGACAGGCTTTATAGGTGGTAAGGAGAATTTATTGCTCTCCCTACACTGCCTGATTGTCAACAGATGTAGATCTAAATAAATCTAATGTTTCATATATTCATTCCGTTCAGAAAAAAAGTTATTGTTATTTCTATATGATTTCTTCTCTACCAAATGTAAAATTAGTATGCATGTGGCGAATATGGAATATATTCCTTCCTTCTATGTGGAATCCTTTTGTGTGGTGAAAGTGAAAGTAACAGTAATTTAGGCATATGCTCCACCCCTTCTGCTACCAAAATGCACTGCAAAAGTGTTAAAATAACACCCAAAACGTTATTTTATCACAGCAATAGATAAAATAAAGTCTGTGATGTTAAAATAACACTTGCTTAAGGAACGTTAAACTGCGTGTGCATTAACGATACCGGCTTTTGTGAATTGCATGTTTCAGCCAGTAAAATAAAGAGTGGTAAAATAAGGATAAATAAATTAACTTCTACTCTCATAACGCTGAGCTTTGTGAATTGACCCCAAAGTGATGCAACAGCATTCAGTGTACATGCAAGGTACAATACAGCATACAGGGAGGTGTCATCAGGAGTATGTAATGTACAGTACAGCATATAAAGTAAAGCAGCTAGGAGTATGTAACATTCAGTACAGCTTACAGAGTGGTGTAGTCAGGAGTATCTAACTTATAGTTCAGAGTAAGGCTAAAGTTTAAAGGGCAACCTATATATTCCTGCAGTAAACCAGGGGGACAGGGTAACTGGTCAAAGCAGTGCTCTAGACTGTCACTTTATTTAGTAAATGGTTGGGCGGGTCCTGCCAGAATAGACTATGCAAATAGGATGGCTTATTGTGGCCAGGGCTGGATTGCCAGCAAGACCACCGAGACCCGGCCTCGGGGCGGCACTGGTTTGAAGTCACCCAACGCCCGCAACATGGAGTTTCGGGCGGTAATTTCTTTTCTACATTTCACCCCTTTGCACAAGTAGGGCTAAATATAGAATAGGATAAATTGCGATTTCGCCGAGAACACTTGTAATTAGACTGCCGGTCCGTCCTCCCCCGCCGTCCCCCTCCCTCCCCTGCAACTACCTCCCTCCATGTTGCATCCTCCCGGCTCCATCCTCACGCCGTGCTAGAACTGCTGTATTGGAGGTGACAGGTTCAATAAAGGTTCAATAAAGAGAACCTGTCACCTCCTGTGTGATAGCAATAAAGTTAGGTGAAAAAAATTGATTAAAAAATAAGTAAAAAATAATAAGTAATAATACTGTAATTACATTAAAAAATAAAGTAATACATAAAGAAAAAAAAGTAAGAAAAAAATCAAAAATTAGAAAATAATTATAAATAAAAACTAATAAGATAAAAAAATAAAAAAGTAAAAGATGACAAGATAAAAAAAATGAAAACGTAAAAAAAGAATTAAAAAGTGATAAAAAAGTAAAGAAACAAAAAAAAATTAAAAAATTCAAACCAACCCTGCCACACCCGCTATCTGGTTAGCATTCTCCTCGGTGGGGGTGGGGGCAAATTACTGAACCCGGCCTTGGGGCGGCAGGGGGGTAAATCCGGTCCTGATTGTGGCTATTGCAATTAGGGACACTTAAATGATCCCTCTGCAGCATTATCAGTAGCAAAATGTAGCATTTTTGCTCCCCCATCCCTTAAAAGAATACTAAAAGACTTCAGTAGAAAGACCTACTGCACATATCAGAAAGTTTGCCTGACCTACTACAAGCCTGGATCATAGTGGTGGGGTGGCTGAGTTTGGATATGGCAATAAAAGTAGATATACCCCTGAAGTGATGGAAGCAGGACAGATGCTCCATTTGCCCTTATTTTTTACGGAGGACTTGTTTATAGAGTTCAACTAGTGAAGCTCAAATTTATTCAACTGTATCCATCAGAGGTGTGACTTATCCCTTTCCCTCCCCCTGCATGCTCTGATCAGATGGTGCCATATAAAAATTACATTAAGGCTAGATTCACACCTGTGTGACTCCTGACCGTGCCACAATCATGCACAAAACCAAGCCGATTGCCTGGTGGTCACAGAGTCGCCCACCACAGCCGACCGTGCTGTAGGTGCCATTATTTTATATTGTCACCACAGACGCACGTGGATCACGTGGTTTCCCGCCACATGTGTCGCAAAAAAAGGTACTTGATTGCTGCATGGATGTAACTTCATTGAAATCAATGGGGCTGCGCGGCAACCATGGTGTGCACTAGCATACAATCGCATGGTCCCGGAACATGCGTCCCAGGTGTTGCATAGGTCTGAACCTAACTTACGGAAAGAAAAGCAAACACCTTCTGCTGTGTACTCTCCCAAGATATGTTGTGAATCCTGTTTCATGGATGTTCCTTGTATTACATATAAAAAAGTAATAGATATAAATAGCTCCCAGCCTGCTCAATGGACATTCAATCAGCATGATCACACAGGTTGTCCGATAGATACAAGAAGCTGTAAAACTGTACCAGTAAATATTGGAGTCATGTTGCTGGCTACCGAGTGTTGCAGCAGTAAATTGCAATACTGGGTGAACAGAATTTTCTATCATATATTTAGCTATGCCTGGAGTTCTACTTGATTGTTTTACAGAAGTTCCTACTTTTCCTTTTGATGTAAAAACATAATAAACATTTCTAGCTGAAAGGAGTATTTGGCTAGTGGCAAAGTCCATCGCTAGAGTCTCATGTGTGCTCCCACCTTTGCCTTTAATCTCCAGTCCATTTTCTGCATACCTTTTACTGCAGTGCAGGCTTAAATCACCCACAGAAAAAAATGAACTTATTCATGTGTAAAAAAAATACAGAAACAGTTTGGGGTTTATAAATATTAGTTTTAGAATAAGTGGTCATGCCTATGGTGCGGCATATATACTCACTGTAGCAGAACATATCTTTCTTCCGCATTATCTAAAAAGCAGTTACAGCAATAGATGAAGGAATTATATTACTATAAAATTGTAATGTAGTCCTTCATTCAGACACAGTCGGCTAGCTTACTATAGCAATGCAACACTCATGCTTAAGGTAATGAGCCATCAGAATTCCCACTGAATTTGTTTAAAAGCCTTTCTACATTATATGATGTAATGAAAAACAACCGCAGAAACCAGTAATACAAAAAGATAATAAAACAGCTCTCTGTTTTCCTCCCCTGCTATATTTTTATTCAAGGGCTAACCAGATTAAATAACTATTAAAAGGCACTTGCAGGATTCAAACTGCACAAATCAGATCAATATAACCCTTTATTTCAGGAATTATTGGCTGCCAAAACCATCTAAGAACTTGCTGCTAAGTACCTTTTTCCAAAAATGTAATATCCTGAAAATAGTAATTCGATTTTCCTTTGAAACAAAACAAGCTACAGTTCAGCTTAGTAGGCTATTAATATTCATCCAAATATTGTAATATATTCTATTTTAAAGAAATCATGTTATAAAATGCAAAATACCTACTGTAGGATAACATTATTTTGCAGTTTTGAAAATATAGAGTAGGTCACAGATTGAAATGGGTGCTAAACTGACACTTTTTGGATAGTTTGCTGTTTCTCTAAGAAAAAAAGTATTTGGGTAGCACTACTTTCTGAACATATCTATCCCAACTAGTAAACCTACCATACTTCTTTATATTGTAGATACAAATATTATAGATACATAGGTATAAGTATCTAAGTATATCAATGAAAATATTTGCAATGATTTAGGCCAGACGAGTGAAACATTCTCTAGTAAATTATGATGGTATGAAGCAATAAAAACACCTGATATTTACAGAGAGCAAATCAGAAATTAAACAATGATTCTGCATGTAATCAACTGAGATTCGAGGAGCTCTCAGTAATCTGACTAAAATAAATTACATAAAACTCAGATTAAAGTACGTTGAGTGAATTTTTGAAGTAGTCAGCTGAATAGCATGTTTTTTTTCTGGGAGAATTCCCCAAATTGGATTGCAGACATTAGATCAGAAAGACAGCCAGGTACCTAAAACTGTTAACAGAAGCTCAACAGTGTGAACCTAAAGAGTTCTTTCATGGCAGGTTTCCTTAAAAATGTTAAGGCACATACAGTATACTGTAGTCTGGCATTAAGTGTTTTCTCCTACAGGTGGACAAACACACATATGTTTTCTAGTCTCATCTTAAAAATAGCAAGTACAGCTTCTAAGAAGTACGAATAATGCAAGTACTTGTTAGGATATTAAACACAGGAAAGAAGCACTATAGCAAAACAAAACACAGCAAAGTTGCATTAAAATCAATTAAGCAGAACCCCTGTGTGCACTAGACATTAAGAGAGTGTAGTGATAACAATTCGCAAAGTGTTACCAATAAGTTTGGATAGCTGAGTTTCAGGTAAAAAGGTACAAAAAGGATGGTTATGGTATAAACTTAATAACAGCATTGGGAAAAGAAGACAACTATAGGATCAGGCAATACAGGGAAATCCTCAGAAACAGAAAACGAATGCAGCCACCACATTTAGGGAGTAATATCTGCAATATTCATTATTGGGTTTCTAGATGCTTTAACATACTTACCTGTCTCTCCGGTTATTTTAAAGTTCCTAAAATTCTATAATAACTCCAGTTTTCTGTATTGCCATATGTGACTATGCTAAAGAATGCTGAACACTAAAAACACATTTTTGTTTGGACACACCTTTTAATATTGAAAAATAATACCGCAATATTTGTACAATTGTATATATCATTTGCTCTATTTCTATCTTTTTGTCTTTCTCAGTAGCACTTCACTGTAATGTTTGGAAGGCCCCTGCAGATGATAATTCTGTTAACATTTTTATTCTATCTTCTAGATCGGAAAATCAACAGATATATGGCAAAGTGATTTGTATGCATTTATCCTGTTGTTTCCAAAAGGTTTTGTGAGCTTTGTCTGGAATGTAAGGTTGAAACATACCATAGCAGTGGTTGCATCACTGCTCAAGCAAGGGTTATATTTGTACATAGGCCACCCTTTCTTATGCTGTTAGAATGACAGTCTCATAGCGCCCAACTGTCCCTCTTTTGAAACCAAATCCTTCTGCCCCTCTTTCCTCTTCAGTTCTCCCTCCTTTTAATCTACTGTATAGAACTCTATCAAAATCTAGTATTTGTCTTCCAGATGAGTTATATTGCACATCCAACCTTTTGAAAAGCCAGTAAAAGTGGTGTTGAAAAAAAAACACTTGTGGATTTAATCAATCATTCTTTTTCACATTAAATCTTCATGGTTTACAAAACTGTGGGGAAAGCAGTGGCATGTCCTTTTTCTACATACTTGTGTTATAAGGTGTGGTGTCCCTCTTTCAATTCCCAACTTGGGAAGTATGCATTCTAAGTTTGTAGCTGTTCAGGCCTTGTGTACCCTTCATGAACTAAGCCTATCACTTATCCAACTTCCTTATATATGGCTTTTACTGTTTGTGTCGTCCCTGCAAAACTCATCAGCTTTCCAGGGATCATGTCATATTCTGTAGCTGCAGCAACATTCCTCCTAGTGT
Organism: Nanorana parkeri; assembly: GCF_000935625.1. Lineage (NCBI taxonomy): Eukaryota > Metazoa > Chordata > Amphibia > Anura > Dicroglossidae > Nanorana > Nanorana parkeri. The sequence continues at coordinate 59,097 of NW_017308461.1, read as the reverse complement.
TTGAAGTTACCTTTGGCCAAATAGCTTGTGTGTTTAATGGATAGATTGCCCCTTTGCACTGGCATATCGGACTAACAAAATATATAAAAGACAAGCTTTCAAGAGTGAACCTCTCTTCTTCAGGTCAGAATCAATACTGATCAACATAACAGTTTGTCAGTTAAGGCAAGAGAAAGCTTTTTGACATCTTGTCTACTGAACTAATACGGCTTTCCCATTTATATTGCACTATATATATATATTACTGTGCAAAAGCTTTAGGCAGCTGTGAAAAGATGCTGTAAAATGAGAATGGTTTCAAAACTATTTATTTGTATTGTTTATTTTTATCAATTTTCAAAATGCAAAGCAAGTGAACAGAAGGACAATCTAAATCTAATCAATATTTGGTGTGAATACCCCGTTGCTTCAAATCACCATCAATTCTTAAGCTGGCCATACACCTTGCAACCATTGCAAGACTTTCGTCTTGCGATGGTTGTAAAGTAATTAAAAGCTCGTACAATCTGCCCTTCTTGGACAGGCAGATCGTACTTGCGATCATCGAAAACCCGCCCCGCTGAGGGGCGGGCTTCCGATGATTCCAATGCCGCACGGGCAGTGTGCGCTTGCGCACACTGGCCCATGCGGCATTTGTCTCCCGAGAACGCAACAAACCCACCGACAATCATATGATTCTCGGCGGGTTTTCAAGCCTGCTCGGGAGACAAAAGATGTGCGATCGTACAGTAGAAACGGTTGCACGCCTTCCATACACCTGCCGATTATCGTACAATCGTGGGATTTCCCGTGATTATCGTATGATAATCGGCAGGTGTATGGCCACCTTTACACTTGCACACTTGCAAAAAGTCAGGGATTTTGTAGGATTAGAGTCAGGTGTATGATTAATCAAATATACCAAGCAGGTGCTAATGATCATCAATTTCATATGTAGGTTGAAACACAGTCATGAATTGAAACAGAAATAGCTGTGTAGGATGCTTAAAACAAGGCAAGTAACAACCAAACTCTGCTACTAAGGTGAGGTTGTAGAAGACAGTTTCATGTCCTAGGTCATACATCATGGCAAGACTGAGCACAGCAACAAGACACAAGGTTGTTATACTGCATCAGCAACATCTCCCCCAGGCAAATATTTCAAAGCAGACTGGAATTTCAAGATGTGCCGTTCGAGCTCTTTTGAAGAAGCACTAAGAATAGGGCGATGTTGAGGACCGTAGATGCAGTGGTCGGCCAAGGAAACTTAATGCAGCAGAGGAAGGACACATCAGCTTATTTCTCTTCAACATCGTAAGATGTCCAGCAGTGCCCTCAGCACTGAACTGGCAGAAATCAGTAGGACCCAGGTACACCCATCTACTGTCCAGAGAAGTCTGGCCAGAAGGGATCTTCATGGAAGAATTGTGACCAAAAAGCAATACCTCCAATGTGGAAACAAAGTTAAGTGACTCAACTGTGCACGAAAACATATGAACTGGGGTGCAGAAAAATGGCAGCAGGTGCTCTGGACTGATGAGTCAAAATTTTAAATATTTGGCTGTAGCAGGAGGTATTTTGTTCACCAAAGGGCTGGAGAGCGGTACAATCATGAGTGTCTGCAAGCAACAATGAAGCATGTGGAGGTTCTTTGCAAGTCTAGGGCTGCAAAGAAGTTGGAGATTTGGTCAGGATCAATGGCGTCCTAAATAAAAGCAGATACTTCACCATCATGTCATACCATCAGGGAGGTGTGTGATTGGCTCAAAATGTATTCTGTAGTAAACTATTAACACTTTAATTTATTTTAATTTATATATATATGTGTTTTTGTCTGCTCCGGTTTTGATAAATTCCCTTCTGTGTGTATAGTGTCTAATTTTACCAAAACTGAAAGTTACTGTTATAGTTTAGTAGGGTTGTTTTCATGTTTTTCACTTCACGTATACATACAAGCTCTGCTCTTATTGGTCACAGAAAATTGACAGAAAATTGCTTTCATAGACACCATAAGACCACAAAACATGAATTGGAACAGAGTTTACTTTTCCTGATCTCATTTGAGGACTCACACTTCTTTGTTTCAAGTCAGAGTTATTGGGAAAAACTTAAAGCTGAGCTCTGGTTAGAAAATTTTACTCATATCTATTTTTCTCCTTCATCTGCATAGGTCTAATGACAGTGAGGAAAGCACATTTGGTTTTTGAAATTGCAGGCCTAAGTCTCCCTCATATCTGTTTGATAAGACCCGTTTCTATGCATTCCAGTGAATTCTAGACCAGACAAAATGAGACATGCAGTATTTTTATGGCCTGGTCTGGTCTGGAATGGACTGTGATGGTGTGAACAAAGGCCAGAAATAGCATAGGGATACATTAGGATGAATTTTGGGTCCAGAAACAATTTGGTCTGGTCTGGAGATGATTTGGATGTGGTGTCAATGGGCCCATAAAATGGCCTTTCAGATGCAGTCCAGTGTCTTCCAGTGCGTTTGCATGCATTTGTATCTGTTTTTGAAGTGTTCCAGTGCTTTCCAGACCAAAGAAAATGAGACAAGCAGTATTTTTTTGTCTGGACCAGAAGGGACAATGCGGGTGTGAAAAGAGCCCAGAAATGCCGTAGGGATACATTGGGATGCTTTTTTGGCCCGGGAACAAACTGTTCTGGTCGGGACATGATTCGGACATGGTGTGAACAAGCCCTGATAGATTTGCTTAAAACATTGATTATAAATATTTTCATTAGATATTTGCAGATTTTAAAGCTAGCCCTCACCTTACAATCAAATTTACCATTAATTTATTTGCTAGGAAAGCTTTTTATTTTTGTACCATTTAACCTAAACTCTGATTAAAAATTTTTTTTGAAATGGACTCAAAATAACTCATATCATTCTAATTTTTCTTTTACAAACCAAGCTAAAGCTACATGTATATGGCAGTAAGTGGGGAGATCTTGCATATGGCAGAATCAGCCCATTGGAGTCCACTTTTACTTTAATTATGAGGTTTGCATCAGACAGTACTTTAGGGAATTTACATGTCATCATAGCCATCTTTGTGCTTTCTTTTTACCTTAAAACACCCCACCTTTGCACATAAATAAGGATCAAATCCACATTACAGTATTCATCTCATCTGATAAATATTCTAAGCCCACAGTTAGCAGTTGTCATGAACTCGCATTGCTAAACTAAATATTATTTGTTTCTTTTGGAACCCACATAAGATAAAAAGAACATGCCTACACTAAAAACGTGATTCAGACCTACTGAATCATTCCTGCAATGCCCAAAGTAAAAGCAAACAATGCATCCAGGAAATATAAGGACTCTTTCAATGTAAATGTCTGGTTTACACCTATTTAGATGTACATTTTGCTGTTATAATAAAAATATAGATTATTAATAATAACTTAAATAAATGGAGATAATGAAATTGTATATGCTGCCCACAATTCCAGTTTGTAAAAAACATTGAATTCTATATAATTCACACCATTTACAGTTACAGGCACTAAAGTGTGTTCATCCATGAACAATTTAAATAAATGCATATGATTGTATGATTGTACATGTATATTATGAAATGTCAAAAAAAATTATTTACATTATTTTGTTTTTCTTGGGAGTGGTTAGTTGTACAAACATATATGCTATACCCTACTCATTAGTGTCGCCCCTAGCCTGAGGCAGCCAGGGAGGCGGGTGGTGGTTGAGTGACGCCACCCTCCTCAGCATCCCACCCAGCTTCTGACAACCTAAAATTCCGGTTCTTGTTTCTGTGGACTGTCACCTTTTTTTCTGGTGAGGCCCCTGTTGACACTTCTGGTATTCTTGCCTAGGTGACAATTATGGCCCTTTAGCCCTGCAGTGGCACATGTACCATAGACCACTCTGAAGGCTTTACATCAGTATCCCAGAAGGCTTCAGGGAATTCTATGGTACATGGGCCACTGTGCATCATTAGGGGTGTAGCTGTCTCTTACAGCTGACCCCCTGATGCTGTTCCATGGTGTATTCACTTCAGACAGCCAGGTCCTGGGAAGCAGCATGTGGTGGCAGATCGGCAGACTGCAGCAGGACAATGCTGTAGTTACTGGACGCGTGAGTATGTAATTTTAGGATAATCCAGTAAACAAGGTAAGAAGGGATTTAAAAAATAATAATGGGATGGTTAATTGATCCTTAATTAAGTAGCAGCAACAATTATGATTACATGACATGGCACATCATGCCATGAAAACAGGGCTTAATGAGGAGAGCAATAATGAGAGCTTACCATAATATAAATCATTATTTATGTGCACATTTGCAATGAGAAGTAGAGCTTATCTGTACACAGTGAATACAAACACACTAAATAAAATATAATGGCATTTATTAGTGCATAAAGTTTATATAATTTCTGAGCATAGAATTTGAACCTTTATATAACAAAGGAAGTGTACAACATATGTAAGATAGACATTTTTAATATAATATTTGGTTGAACTGGGCTGGGCTGAATAAGCAATATTGTCATAGAGAAATAATATGCAAAAGAATTGAAAGTTTCTGACCAGACCCCTGATCAGCAGTGTCCCTAAAGACCTTCAACCACTATTTCTATATTGGCTTTTTCACAACTGTCACAATGGGCCCTGGGATACCATCCATATAACCCTATAATAATTTACCAATGGCCCAGTGTCTGAGAACAAATTTTATAGATATGAAAATACAATCTTTATTTATAGAGTTGCAACCGTCCACACAATAAGCAATAAACGATGATATAAAATAACCATCATTAAGCATCCAAATTTTACAACAAATAATAATCTGTTTGTGTGCCTGACTATGTTGAGCATGTTTACATACAAACATACATACATGTATACATACAAATATTTGTTTTATATTGCACTCATTAGCTCTGTGTTAGCTTCTTTTAGATGCCTGTTTGTAGTGAAGGGTGAATCTGCCCAGGTTCAACCACCCATAAAACAAAATTCTACTTTTTTCAAAGTGATTCTATGCAGCAAAATAAAAAGCCCTATCAACATAGAAAAAAAAAATACCCCCAGCAGCTAAAGTGCTAACCAGTGGATTTTCCTTGAACTAGGGATGCACAGATACCAAGTACTGTACTTGATGCAAGTACAGATACTTTTGCAGCTGCTAGACTAGACTAAAGAAAAACTCAAAATTTAGGAGGAAGCTGTCATTTTTAAGTAGCATTGGCTATGGGGCTTCTTATGTGTATAGGTGTCGCTACAGGGGGGCAAGGGGGGGGGCAATTGCCCCCCTCCCGCCCATCGTGTGCTCCCATGTGCTGCTGCAGTGGCAATCTCCCTTGTCAGCTCTGCTCTAAAGAAGGGAAAATTAGGCAGCTTGTGCTACCTGCCCGCTTCACTTTGCAGGCTTCTCGGCAGTGGGCAGCCACCTGTATCTTCTTCTGCCCACCTCAGCTGCTATTAGCTGGGAGGGAGAGTGCAAAACTACCATTGGCTGCCTGTGCTTTCAGCAGAGCGGGACCTGTAAAGCCTAAGAAGGTACAGAAAGGCTGCTTCGGGTTTTACTGGCAGGAAACATCGCTGCTCCCCCCTCCCCCAGCCACCACCTGGAGAAGAAGAAGAGGGTATGAGGACAGAGCACATGAATTCCACATCTGCACTGTAAATCTCTTTTCTATCTGTGTTTACACGCACTGATAACCTGCGTCTCTGCATTACACGTACCGCTGGCTTCCGCACTCTGCGTTACATGCACCGCTGACCTCCGCACTCTGCATTACATGCACCTCTGCACTCTGCGTTACATTACTGACCTCCGCACTCTGTGTTACATTACTGACCTCCACACTCTGAATTACATTACTGACCTCTGCACTCTGCATTACATTACTGACCTCTGCACTCTGCATTACATTACTGACTTCTGCATTACATTATTGACCTCCGTACTCTGCGTTACATTAGTGACCTCTGCATTCTGCGTTACATTACTGACATCTGCAATCTGTGTTACATTACTGACCTCCACACTCTGAATTACATTACTGACCTCTGCACTCTGCATTACATTACTGACTTCTGCATTACATTATTGACCTCCGTACTCTGCGTTACATTAGTGACCTCTGCATTCTGCGTTACATTACTGACATCTGCAATCTGTGTTACATTACTGACCTCTGCACTCTGCGTTACATTACTGACCCCTGCACTCTGTGTTACATTACTGACCTCCATACTCTGCGTTACATTACTGACCTCCGCACACTGTGTTACATTACTGACCTCCACTCTCTGAATTACATTACTGACCTCTGCACTCTGCATTACATTACTGACCTCTGCATTACATTACTGACCTCTGTACTCTGCGTTACATTAGTGACCTCTGTACTCTGTGTTACATTACTGACATCTGCAATCTGTGTTACATTACTGACCTCGGTGCTCTGCATTACATTACTGACCCCTGCACTCTGTGTTACATTACTGACCTCCATACTCTGCATTACATTACTGACCTCTGCACTCTGCGTTACATTACTGACCTTTGTTATCTGCATTATAACTGACCTATGTCCCAATACTAGAAACCAATACCCGCACTTACATTTTTCAAATTGACTCAGGTGTATTATGTCCAGCGCTTGCTTGGGACCTTGTGGCAGCCTTCTGGGAGCCATGCAATGCCTGCTTACATCGCTTCTGCCCCCAGCACATCTCCCCTTACTAAGACCCTCCCCACCCCTCCTTAGACCCTTTGCACCCCTCCTGACACCCTCTGCCCAAGACATCAGGCCAGAACCCCAGAGTAGAGTGGCAGCACAGAGTATGTAGCAAATTCATATACTATTTTTCTGCATTGCTCTTATGTTTTGCTGGGATTTGTAGTCCTCTATAGCTGGTGGTATTATTCCACATTGCTGTATAATGTATTGCTGAGATTTGTAGTGCTCTATAGCCGGTGCCATTTTGCATTGCTGTTTAATGTATTGCTGAGATTTATAGTCCACTATAGCTGGTGGTATTCTGCATTACTGTACGATGCATTGCTGGGATTATAGTCTTCTATAGCTGGTACTATTCTGCATTGCTGTTTAACGTGCTGCTGGGATTTGTACTCCTCTATATCTGGTGGTATTCTGCATTGTTGTATAACATAGGAGATTATTTACACAGCCTGTAGAAATTGCTTTGAACTCTAAAGAAAAGCTTTTGAAAATGTTCCTCTCTTTCTCAGGTCTGAAGCAATACCTGAGAAAGGAAGGAAACTATTGAAAGCCTGTCTTTTAAATATTAGGTTAGTACAACTATTATTATTATTATTATTATGCGCTTTATAATATAAGGAAGACATTACTATCACAATACAATTCAAGACAAGATGGTAAGGAGGGTCCACTAAAAAGGTATCATTGCATACCGCCTGTGAAGGTTCTCATTCATCCAGGCCATGGTAGATCTGTAAAAAATAAGTCAAGGCAGCTGGACTTGCTGTATTTTTCTTGAAGATGCTTTATTGGTCATCCAACCAGCTTTCTCAATTCAGAAAGCTGGTTGCCATTGACATATTTATTCCAGATATATAATTGCATACCGCCTTACTCTCGTATTTTTTTAATCTTATTTATATATACTTATTCATTTTTTTCAGTGGTATGATTTAGTTCCTAGAGTCACCACTGGTCATGTGACTATTTTTCAATACAGACTAATGATTTCAGGACAGTGGTGGAGCGCCAGAGCCCGTCACAGCTGCAACTGCTACAACTCTGGTAGTTCTCATAAAAATGCCAAGTATCGGCATTGGTATCTGAACTGGTATCTGTGCATCCATACCTTGAACCCATGGTAGTGGCAGACCCAAACCTCATCCCTACCTGGTTGAGGCCAATATAAGGTAGTTATTTTTTTTATTAAGTACTGTATGTATTAATTAATGGGAGAAGGAAACTCTGTCCGACATCAAGGAGTTGCCACTTCCAGATCATTCACCATAACCTCTATAAAGGCTGGTGTAGTCCAAAAGGTAATCCATCAGGCCCATATTTTTATATATAGTTGTTGTTTACCCCTAGAATTAGAAATCACATTTTCCATAAAACAAATATGAGTTAGTGAATAATGCTGAATTCATGGTAGATATAATAGACACAATTTATTGCCACTCAGTAATTAATAATACATGATTGAATGTATTTTAAATAAAAGTAGTGTAAGTATCTGAATTTTACCTGGTATCATCCTCTTGCAGTCCCTGTTGAGCAGGTCTGGAGGGTATGAGAAAGAAACAGCAGATGGAGCCAATCAATTCATGTGCTGACAAGAAGAATGCTAACTGGAAGAAAAGGTAGAGTGACAGAGAGGTGAGATCTTCCCTTTACTTATCCTTTCACTGTCTACTCACATGCCACATGTCTAGTCACATAGGTAGGTCCTATGACCTGAGATAAGAGGAAGTGGGTTGAATAACATTGGACATTTGACTGAGGGCAGAAAAAAGTACTGTGGAGTAGAGCTCTGGACTGAAAGTGAAGCAGTTTTTTTTTCATTTTATTTTTAATGTAATATTAATCTTTATCTTGTTATTTTAGGCTGGAATTCTGCTTTAAGAGTTATATGTATAAATTATTGCATTGGATGTAATCCATGGACATCTGTAATCCCTTTATATTATATTTATGTGATGTGCCAAAATCTAGTAGGTGTAGGATTTTAATTTACTTAGTTTTATCTTTTGGTTGAACTCCAAAAATGCTAAAAATGTAACTATGCCACAGGAATAATTTGTGTTTAAAAATAAGATGACTTTTGTATGCTTCATTTGTAGTGAAAACTATGTGTGAGGATGAAGACCAGCTAGGGGTAATCTTTGATATTTCATATATTAAGAACAAGTTCAGGTTTTTTCAATATATGCCCCTTGTGAAGGAAATTAATATTTCCCTAATGTAGATCTAGGTCTAATTGTAGCCCTGCAGTAACCTGCTATACAATATATAGCTATAAATATGTAATAAGGGCAAGGCAACAAGCATTTTAAAGCACATGTGCATGCGGAGTCACCATGGACTGAAGTATTATGAATACTGCCTGGCCTAAAAAGAGTCACACACTCTAATATTTAGCTGAACTGTCTTTAGCTTTGATAATGGCACGCTTTCACTGTGGCATCATTTCGATAAGCTTATGCAATGTCACAACATTTGTTTCTGTCTGGAGCTGCAATAATTTCTCACCAAGGTTTTGATGGAAGAGTGGGACCACTGCGCAGAGTCCTTTTCAGCGCATCCCAAAGATTGTTAATGGGGTGAAGGTCTGGATTCTGTGGTGGCCAATCCATGTGTGAAAATGATGTCTCATGCTCCCTGAACCACTCTTTCACAATGTGAGTCTGATGAATCCTGCCGTTGACATCTTTTAATATGCCCATGGCATCAGGAGAGAAAAAATCTCTTGATGGAAAAATCTGGTCATTCAGTATATTCAGTAAGGCAGCTGATCTCATTTTTAGGCACATAACCTTGCTGAACCTAGACCTGACCAAATTAACCAACTTACCTATGGCTCCTACCTATTTGCTTAGCTCAATCCAGGTGGTGACTTTTTTGTGGCCAAGAACTCTCCTCCCTGCATTTCTTGCTTTTGACCTGCTATTGCAATGTATGTGCAAGGCACAAAGCTGCTACTTTGTCAAAAATTGTACCATGGATACATTTATACCTGCACAGGAATACAATACCATCTACTTAATGAAAACAAAGGTACATTGGAAAGTTGTGAAGGTTACTTCTAAACTCCATGCCAGATACTGTTTTTTATTAACTTGGCCCACTAATGCTTAAAAGTACACATTCCATGCTACAGTAAACTATAAATCTTATTAAACCTTATACAGAGCGCCAGCCTAGAGAGACCAAAGCTGAAAAGGTGAAACTGAGAATAGGTTGATGGTAAGTGCAAGCAAGGACACAAAGGTCAGGACCATGACTGAAAGAAATATTACTGTTGACAAGAAAGTTACACAGAGAAAAATCACTGGAGAAACAAGTATTTATAACTGTAAATTAAAGTTGACTGCTCATGTATCTGTCTGTAAAAAGCATATAGCTCAAGAGACATGTAACGTGGGAAGAAAAGGGGAAGTGTTTTATAAGTATGCGTAGGAGGATGATTACATAGAATGGTTCTAAAGGGGAATGATTCGGTAAAAGGAACGTTGCTGAAAAGGGTACAGTAGTAAAACAAAACCACAAAGAAAAACTAATGAAGAAAGGAAATAGAGGAAGGACGTCCAAAACTTGTATTATTTTACGTGCTGAGCTATGATTTTTAATGCTAAGTATGAAAACAATTTCATAATGTCATAAGTTGTGATAATATAATGGGTAAGCCAAGCACTGTCAGATATGTTTCATTTAATAATCAGGCATGGCTGTTCTATTAAAAGTCCACTAAGGTATAATAATAA
>NW_017308461.1:46180-48607 GCF_000935625.1 Nanorana parkeri | reverse complement strand
ATTTTGTTTAGCCATTCTGAATGGGCTGACATTGCATTTTAACACAGAAAAAAATCAAACGTGCACTTTTTTAAACATAGTGCATAGCAGGCATAGTACATACCACTTCTGTTCAGTGCATGGCTATGCCATTCATAATAAACGCACCACTTTGTGGTATGAATGCTACTACAACATGCTTTTTATTGCAAGTTTGTTGCAACATAAAGATCTAAATGGGCTCTTAAATATAGAAAGTATGTTGTAAACCAGGGCAAAGATTTTTTTTATATCGCACTTATTGCCTAGTCTATCTTTAATGTCTATTAAGCCTGTTTAGAATTATATCAAAATGAGGTAGGTAATAACAGGTATATTGTTGCAATGTTCTCTCATACCATATCTATTCTATATATATTTATATGTTACGATATTCTTCTATTTAAACAATTGAACAAGTAACAAAAGTAAGATTATTCCACATCATAATTTAGAATATTGGACACAACACCTAAAAGTTTCACACTTTAAGTGGAATTAAATCTGCTGCGGGATCTGGGCGCTCCTGCCATAATTTTGTATAGCAACTTGCATATTATGGAAGGCTAACCCTCCAGTGTGCCAGTCTTCAGTACAATCCCTCTTCATCAGTCTGTCCACTCTTGCTGCCATTTTCTACCTGTCTTCTTTCCAGCCCAGGGTCTTCTCGCTTTAGCATTTCATGGTCTTGGAATCAAGCTTCATTCTCAGCATCTAACAGATGCAAGGAATTGCTGGTAGTGTATACAGCACTGTGAGGAGCTCACAGTGTGCAGTGAAATCAGAGTAAGCATTTTCAGTATAGGAGAGGAGCCTGTACCACAGTTCAAGACTGATGGCAAGTCTGGAGTTCATCTTTAAGCATACCTTGTTTTTTAATATTTTACAATGTTATAATTCAGAAAAATTCTTATGCAAGGAGCTCAAATAACTTGTTGATCAGCAAAATCCATTCACATTACTAACTAGCCTAATATACTGTATTTTATTTAGTACATTAAAGTGATGCTAGAGGTGTTTCAGTTTTAGTTGCTAAGAAAATAATACATGCCATCTTCCATTACATCTGTGACTGTTCAAGGTACTTAACATAATTCAGTACAGAAATAAATATTATCATGATGCTTTTATGTTGGACTGAAAGGATGACCTTTGTTAAACCTCTTCCTCACCTCCACAACTATTCTATTTCTTTTAATGTGATCAAAGCAGGGCACCTTATTTTTCTCTGACAAAATAAAGAGGAAAGGCCATCACAGTCACCTGACTTGAACCCCATAGAAAATCTCTGGTGGGATTTGAAAAAGGCAGTTGTAACTAGGAAACCGAAGTATATTAGTGAACTGGAGGCCATTGCTCATGAGGAACGGGCTAAGATTCCTCAGAAACACTGCCAACTGGTGTCTGGCTATGCATCTCATTTGCAGCATGTCATAACAGCAAAGGGGTACTCTACTAAGTACAAAAGATGCTTGCCATTAAGGGATTGAATACCAGAAATAACAGATAAAACTGTGGGCAGGGAATATTTTGGGACCTGCACAGTTGTGGGATCCTATGTTAGCAAATGCTTATAAAATGCAAATTAAATAAACATGGTACCTAAAGAACCAGAAGTAAGCTTTGTATACCCCCATTTTGTAGTGTGGCTTACTGTATTTATAGGGGCCTGAAGCCAGAACCGTAAGGGATATGGTGCTGGCAGCAAAAGGGTTAAAGGTTCATCTTTCATTCATCCCCATACATGGAAAAGGATCAATATTAATTGATATTATACAAAAAACATAAATATTCTCCATGGTTAGAACTTCCACTAGCTAGACATTTTATTGAGAATAAACATGCAGTTTCTCAGCTAAGAATTATGATTATAGATCAGGTAACAAAAGCACATAGAGGGGGTGCTAGAGAATTAACCTAAAATTAAAGGAAACGGACCTGCAAATGGATTGCAGATCTTGAGCTGATTCATCCAAAAGGTTTAAATGTTTATTATGATTTACATTTGTTTCTTTACTCATTTGTTGTTATATTTGTCTATTTGTTGCAGGAAATTCCTGGGTGAAATGAGATCAACATTACTATGACACTTTGGTGTTTTAATATGTTGTTAAAATGTATGCACAGGTGGATTTTTTTCTATAGAGATAATTAGAGATGTTAATTTGCTGTGATACCAGGAGTAACATATTTCCGTTTTATTAGTATGCATATATCTATGAGAAGCATTTAGGCTGAGTATAGTTTTTGTCTTACCTGCAGAAAGATCCCGGGGGACGGAAATTGTTGTAAAGACGCTACATGTTTTTACTCTAAATAAAAATTGGTGCTGTGGTGCTGCCGAAAAATGCCTTTTGGGCTTTTTAATGTGGGTGAGTGGGGTATCTCTCTCTCTCTCTCTCTCTCTCT
>NW_017308461.1:40767-46140 GCF_000935625.1 Nanorana parkeri | reverse complement strand
TTTCTCTTGCTGTCTCTTTCTCTCTCTCTCTCTCTCTCTCTCTCTCTCTCTCTCTCTCTCTCTCCTAACTCAGATTAAGTTAAAAATGTTATAGATACTTTTTTTATCATATAAATTAAATATATTTATCTTTGCTGAGGTTCATGATAAATATACAGATGCAATGACACTATCTATGATTACAGTGGAGAAAAGTCATTTCTACATTCTACTCTATTCCTTGAATAGGTTATAACTGCAATTTAAGCATTACCAATATCAAAAACTCCCAGGGATGGATACATAATCCTGTATAGAATGTCGATCCTGTTAACCAATATGTCTTTTAAATTCTGGCATGTATTTTTTAAGGCCTTATTAATGCATTTAATAACTTTTAAATATGACACAATGCATAGCCCTGGTTAATATTTATATTATGTGAAGTGAGAATTTATATAGTTATTTTCCTTGAGCATTACTAGCATAGTACATAGTATGCATTACTAGCATATTGTCAGTATATCTGGTTAACATACTGCCATCTTATGGGCATTTTGGTTATCACATCTTTTACTGTGTTCCCTACCCATGTGTGTGATGTATTTCCCCTTTATTCCTCACATTGTCTTATAGCATCAAAATGGCTGCTTGTCTTGTGGCCACATGATAATATGCCCATATGGGAGAAAACATTACCATGTTTTGACCTACAAATACAGTCTGTTCTATCATCTGCTGGTGTAACCTGCTGCATTCAATAAAGATCTTGGTGGATGAAAAGGTATTTGGTGAGTTCAGCTATTTGATAAAGACTGTGCGCAGTGATTGTATCTGCTTACATAGAGACATAGATGTCTCAGCAAGGTATAAATCACTAATACAACAGTTGGAGTCAGAATAGGTAGAATGGGGAATCTTGTAAAAATAGGTAGAATGGGGAATCTTGTAACACACAGCCAAGTAATTGGGCTGAGTGTACTGATAGACATCATAGATTATTCACACCTGTTTTCTAGTTTCCTTTTTTTGTAGTGAATTATTGTAAAGTTTGTGTTTTATTGCTAAAGTTCCTATTAGTACACTTGTTCTCGGTCACTGACTCAAAGTATTGAAGCAAGCAGGTCAACATGATAAACCACTAGCGTTTTTCAGAAGACCTCAGAAATGGTAGCCTCCATGTTACTCATGACAGGTTTACTTCAATATTTACAATAAAACTGCCCTGCTTAGACAAAAGACTTTGATGACATGCTATTCTTCTCAGATTTCCTTCTCAGGTTTCCCACTGCACAGTTGGCAATATTGTAAATTGTGTTGTGTTCATGTGTTAAAGAAGCTGAATGATGAGGATTCTATGTGATAAGGGCATGCTATTTTACTTGGTATTTTTTTTAGGTAAGTCATTTTCTCAGAGCAGCAGTTATTTTGTTCAGATTATGAAATACATCATCCTTTGAAAATCCATATTTTACAATCCTCTAGGGGGCGCGCGCGAGCAGAAAAAAACAACCCGCAGATGCTGCAGTGCCGTCCGTCCGTTTTTTTACTACGGGCGGACTGCAAGAGGTTAAAGATATATAACATATTTATAAGTTGGCGTGTAACGGTGAACCACGCCCACCTTTCCCCATACCCACCAATTTGAGCATGAAAGTATCTGTACTGTAAAATGGTCAGTTTGGTTTTGCCTGCCCTCCAGGCCAAAGTTCCTGGCTCTTCCCTATTCAGTTCATAATTGTAGGCAAGTTGTTTAATCTATGTAACAGCATTTGACTGTGTTTCTTGGAAACCCTCCCACACTCCTATGCTAGCGTCTTGGAAAGACATTGAAAATAATATAGTATTTCTCTATAGAATACCTATTACTCAAAAGGATGTATATGTACGTTATGAAAAATGTGAGATAAGCTGATGAATCAATAAGAAAAATTCATAACTAATTTTTGCTCTGATGAGAGGATACTGTTCTTTAAGACTGATTATGCATGGAGCGCGGATTGCTAAAGCTAATTTGCCATCCAAAGCACAGTCTTGAAAGAAAAGACAGATTGGCTGTCTTTGCAGTTTGTAGGAAAAAAAAACATACTTTACTGGAACTATAAGATACAAGAGTACATAATACTTCAAAGGCCAAGCCCCATATGACAAACTGGGATTGTACACTTGAAACGCTATGCATCTTATATCCTGTGCCTCCACTAAGGTCTGCTAGGGTCTGACATAGCTGGTTAAAATGTACCAATAGTGTGCAGAAAGCCATGTAATAATAAAATGATGGCTTGTTGCGGGTATCTTTAAATGCCAGTGTGCGTGCATTATGGGTCATCTCCGATTCAACAACCAAAAATTAAAAAATTCTGATCAAATTAAAATTCCAGAAATTTTGAGTTGAAATCCGTGTCTCAACACTAATGACAACAAAATAGGTACTATATAGTAAGAACAAATGCTAGACAGTTTTTTTCTTTATTTATGTCAGGTATTTATATAGCGCTGAGAATGTACATAGTGCACATTCACATCAGTCCCTGCCCTCAAGGAGCTTTACAAGCTATGGTCCCTAGCTCAGCATGTCTTTGGTAGTAGATGCTAATACCCTATTGGCTGCTATGTTTAACAACCTTTTCTTTGAGCCAGTTGTTTTAAATAAAATTGTAATACAATTAACTTATCAAACAGCAAGCCTGAAAGTATGTCTGTGTACATAAAGGTAGTTGTGATGAGTATACATGAAAAGTAGAGAATTGCTACCAGATTAGGTATTGCCCAGGGGAGAGCATAGAACATGGTACTAAGAACATCAAGAGCATCTGAGCAGTAAGTGGAAATTGTATTTACTACGTTGTGCTATTTGTAGAAATAAATTGGGAATCACAGAGGAGTGTGCTTAGCTCTTTTATCCCCAGATGGGGACGTACTTTAACAGAATACCAGATAAAACTGCAGTTAGCTTTGCTTCCCTATCATTACACTTCAGCTGCTGCTAACTGGATATCTTACAGTGGCTATTTGCCTGCATGAAAAAAATCAGAGAAAACAAGGAGGGAAGCGCTACAAACTAAGTGAGAGGGCGTGTTACGGAGCCAGGGAGGAGGGAATGGGAAAAGGTTGGGAGGAGCAGTCTTAATTTCTGTAGCTGAGTGATATGTTCGGCGGTCGATCCAATTTGTTCAGATGATCCCCAGGGAACATGAATGTAAATTGCGACGGTAAGGATACGGTGTGAAACAAATCAAAGAAAAAAAAATGTAGAAACTTACTCTTGAGTGAGGAGTGTTGCGAGGTCATCGATGAGGAGTAAGGATAGATGGTGCCACTTCTTCATGAAAATCCTGACTGCGAATCTTTGTTAAAGGAGTCTTTTTGTCTGTAGTTCTATTGATTGAAGGTGATGGGGAGGCAGAGGCGGTGTGCTTCTCGATCGCTAATCTAAGAGAATTTTTCCAGACGGGTATGCCCCAGGGGGACTGATCAGAAACTTTCCCAGGTGATATCAGGGATTCCCCTGTGACAAGGAGATGTGTAATGGAGAGGGGAACACCGGTGGCTCGTATTGCCACGAGACAGCGGTATTAGCCTAAGTGCTGGTCATTGGTTGCAGGCTGGAGTATACACCTCGGTTCGTGCCCAGTGCTGGCGGGACACTCGGGCACGAGACGGGTGTTTGCAGAATGAATTGGCATGTGTGATGGAGGGGGGCGGCAATGTAGAGCAGATTCCGATGTGGATGTCGCCGGCGATCAGCAGTGGGCTTTGTTGACCAGATCTTTTGGGTACCCCTTTTCTATGATTTTTTTCTTTAGGACGTTGCTTTGTTCAAGATAGTTGTTTTTGTCAGTACAGTTTTTGTTAAGTCTCCAAAATTGACCCTTGGGGACATTGCGTTTCCATAAGGGGTGATGGCAACTGTTAAAATGAAGATAAGAGTTGCCTTTTTTTATGTTCCCTGGGGATCATCTGAACAAATTGGATCGACCGCCGAACATATCACTCGGCTACAGAAATTAAGACTGCTCCTCCCAACCTTTTCCCATTCCCTCCTCCCTGGCTCCGTAACACGCCCTCTCACTTAGTTTGTAGCGCTTCCCTCCTTGTTTTCTCTGTTGGATCCATCCATCGGTCGGATACCCCGGTCCGCACGCTTCCGAAGCCGCTCAACTAAACAAGCAGCATTCCAAATATTAGGAATTTTATCTCCCTTCCCCCCCTTAAACCCCCCCCCCCCGCCTGTTTCCCTTGAGCGCTGTATTTTGGTACATTGTCCTTATAACTTTCCATGAAAAAAATCAGACTGTCTGTTTAGTGCCACACAGTCAATATCTTAAGGTAAGAAGGGCCACAGGTGCTCATGAAGCAGTAAATGGAACATTCTTAGAACAGAAGGAACAGAAATAGTTCTTATTTCATAGTGTGAACATAGATCCCCTTGTGATAGGCTAGGAGGGAGGCTAGATGATCTACACATACTACTGATGCAAGAATACTGTGGTAGGAGTTTAGAAGGAAAAAAGAGAAGATAGTTTTGTCTTTACTCTGCCTATTGGCCGTGTATTGTTCAGTTACTTCTTAAGGTTTTTCCAAGAAGATATGTTCCTCTAAGGGCAGGTTCACACCACATCCAGATCATCTCCAGACCAGATTTTTTCCAGACCCAAAATGCATCCTAATGTATCCCTATGCTATTTCTGGTCTCTGATCACACCAGCGCAGTCCATTCCAGACAAGACCAGAAAAATACTGCATGTCTCATTTTGTCTGGTCTGGAATGCACTGGAACTTCGTGCAGGTTCACACCATTTTCCGGACCAAATCTGGTCCGGAAAATGGTGTGAACCTGCCCTTAATGTTTCTATTTCAAAGGATACAAGTTTTGAACTCCCATATCTAAAATTGTTTTTTGCTATTTGTACAGAACAATAGTTTCAAATATTTATTTGATTATGGCCATGCCCATTTCTTAGAATGTTGTTTTAAAGACTACTCAATAAGGTAGAGCAATAAAATGCATGTCATATCTAAGAGAGAAGCCTCTACCTTCAACAAATAGTTATTGCATGCATTTTCTGACCCTACTAGTGGCTTCCATTTAAAGTATCTATTTTTACAATTGCATAATACTAAATGAGACAATGTTAGTGTACGCAGCTAAAGCAGTGATGACAAATGTAAAACATATTTTGCTTTATGAAAACATTTATAAAGTGTTTATATTTTTTTAAGACAATCTGCCATTTTTGCCCATAAAGGACAAAGTGACAGGTTCTCTTTACAGAAGAATCTCCTCACCCACAGATGGTCACCTTTGCTGTGCAGCTTCACCACTCTGTCAAAGCCCCTCTGAAATACCCAGTGCTTTTGAATATGGAATCCTATGAACTACTCCCAGAGCTT
>NW_017308461.1:1957-40717 GCF_000935625.1 Nanorana parkeri | reverse complement strand
AGCTATAAAGATTTACAAAGCTCTGCCACAGCACAGACCTGTCTATCAGAGCAGGATATCTGATTTTTCTCTGCTGCAATACATATCACAAGCAGTTCTTGTGCCTCCCCTAGCCTGTGACTGAACAGCTAAAGAAAAAGCAGCAGACTCGTGAGCTCATCACTTAGCACTCCCCTCCTATCAGCATATGTGTTATTAGAACATGAGCAGTGCAGCACAACTGATTGACTCCATGTGCTGTGCCTCCCTTTCCCAGCTTATGCTCTGCTGTAAAGAGCATTGCAAGAGGGTGATAGCAAGTTAAATAAGAACTCTGGGAAAAATGTGCTTAGCCCTTGCAGTGGGGTTACTGCAAGGGTTAAGTGCTCGTTTTTGTCTAGGTGCGAAAATAACAGAGTTATCCCCACAGCCGGTTGGCTCTTATAGCACTCCTTTCAGCCTGTCTCCTCCTGCACTCCAGCAATGGTTTGTCCCTTGGCATCCTCATGACTCACGGGACCTTAGACCACTGGAGTGGAGGGAGACAGAGGCTGGAAGGACTGGTCTAACAGCCAGCTGGCTCTGATGATCGGGTGAGTACAACTTTTTTATTTTCACAACTAGACAAAAATGAGCACTTACCTCTTGCAGTGTGGGGGCAGAACAGCAATTTTCTTGAATATATATTGAATTGAATAGAAAATGCTGATAGCTGCAAATTGCTGCAGATCTCCTAAAAGAGCATTCACATATTTAATAAAAATGGAAAATGCCAAAAGTTTGAGAATATTTGATTCTCTTGATCTGACTATTTCAGTTAAATCATGATTTGATTAGCTGATGTCTGTACAAAAATATATATTACAACCATTTAGAAATACCTCTAACGATTGAGACCTGGCTGTGCAACTGTATTATGCCCAACAGTGAGGATATAATTATTTTATCGGATGTCAGGGATTGTTACCCTGGCAATTAACACCCCAAGTAGATTTGTTTTTAGCTTTCACTGATAAATGTTTTCTTTTCCTACTAGGCTCTAGAAATCACAGAACATTACCTAGATAGATAGCAGGGGGTATGTTATCACAGCATAACTTGGTTGGCTAATGATGTTTGTAGGCCACAGCTAAGAAATACATTCAAGGATAGCATACAGGACAAACATACAGACAGAATAAGTTGTTACAGAATTTACAGCTACCACCAGTAGTCTTTAGAAAAACAAAAATCCCACAAGCCCCTCAGAATGATTGCTTATTTTTCTTAGGCTTCTCTTTGTCTACTAATTAATGCAGCACGTATAGGGTGAAATTAATGATAAGTAACTGTGATGCTTATATAATGGAATGCTATTCTGTATGTCCAGTGTGATATTTTGTATCTGTGTAAATAGTCTGCAGCTGGTTTGAAGTCTCCAGAGGCTCAACTGAAAAATTCAAAGCTGTAAACTGTTTGTTGATTCCTTAAAATGCATCAAGCTGCCTACAGTTATTTCACTTTTTATTTCTCGCTGGAGCGTTATCAAAGAGTTGCAGATTTTCTTTAGTGATGGACTTTGCAATTCTTTGCATGCTCTTCAGTAATTCTTTTACCCTCATGTCTATACTAATTTACTCTGCAGGTTATGTAGTTGAAATATATTCACAAAACAGTAATAAATGTTCTCCTGTTTGTAGTGAAAGTAGACCTGCTACATTAAAGCAGACATGATCCTGCCAAGAGGATGCAGACACCTTTTTATATTTACAACGGTTTTGGTGTGTATTGAAGGGCAAAGGTTATCGCTTTCCAATATTAATCAAAAGTATGCCAGGCACGGACTCCCCTTTTTTCTCTTCATGATCCTCTTTTTGCTGCATGAAACCTGTGTGGATCCAAAGCGTTAACCAGGCTACATAGGACTCCCCCCTTCCTTCACTTTGGACCTAGGAAATCAACTGGCCTGCACTGCAAGGACTCTGGGGTGAACTGCATGAATAACAGAATGTTAGAAGTTTGAAGCATAACATAATCAAATCGTATGAATGGGTTGATTGCTGGTAATTATGCCAGAAGCTCCCTAACATTCTCCCCTGCACCACCTAGAGGTCACCTGCATCATTACAGCCCATGTATGTTTCTCTAATTTTTAAACATTAATACACCAAACATACTGTTTGTATAAAGCAGAGGAATGAGGATCCAGACATACTTTTTTTTAACATGAGCTAGAAGGGTTCTGCATAAAATACATGGAAGAGACTTGTAAAAATTAAACAAAGAGATTTGATACCTGAGCAAATCTAGAATGTCATCTTTCTTTAACGGATTGCACATTTTAGAAACTAGGCAGCATTCATAAATGACACAATTCTTTTCAGACTGGAAATCCACATTTTCCTCTGTGGCCTTGGGTCTTGACTGCACATTTGATCCTATTGAATACACACTATGTCTTGTATTGTATAATCTCAGCTGTGCTTTTAGTATGCATTAATGCACATGCCCTAAAGTAAACATGATCAAGACCTTTTATATTTTATGTCTTAATGTTTTGGTTATAAAATGTAAAAAAAATTAAAATGAAAAAATATACCTGTTAAAAAATCCACATCTAAAAAAATTAATATGTTTTATCTAAGTCATTAAGCATATATACATTGATTATAACTTCTAAAATGGAAAGAAGCTGAGGATTAAAGTGCCAATTCTTTTTCACTATTACAGCAGAAGCAGTTAACTTATACAGTGCCAGAAGTTTTCTGCTGTGAAGGGTATTCAGCATCACTGAAAGAAGGATTTCTATAGGAACCATCATCCAGCATGAATGGGGACACAATCAGAGGTAAGTTATGTTCCTGCTGCTGTATAACAAAAAAAAATCAAATAGCTAAACTATAAAGTCTTAAGACCCTTTACCTTTTTTTTATTTAGCACCTAGACAAAAGAGCACTTGACTAAAAACATTGTTGCCTGAAGTTCTGCTTTGAATGTGAACATGCCTACTGAATGTAAAAGCGAAGGTATGACATCATACTAAAGTTACACCTCAGAAGAAGAATACAAAATATTAAAATGCATATTTGTTTACCTGTCCAAAAATTTTAGAGAAGAGAATACTAAGGAAGGTCTGTACAGAACCTCTATACATTGCCTTTAACTGAAGCATAGTCTGCGGTGGAAGCGCAGGTTTTAGATGTGCTGTCTGGTTGTGATGCCAAGACCAAGACAAAACAAGCAGAAATGTCAAAATCTGGGATTGGTAAAGCAGTAGACATATATACCTGAGTCCAGCTGTAATTTCCTAATATTTTATCTCTTCACAGGAAAAATATTTTTAAAAATGATGTATCCTATGGCATTCTACAGCATCAATAGATTCTCACAGGCCTATGTTGCCTTTCCATAAATCCAGATCTGAATATAGCCATTAAAGAACAAGCCATTCATTTTCCATTTCCCCAATATATGATATAGATTACTTTCTCTACACTCATCTTTAATAATAGATGTAACTGGTTTGGTTTGCAGCTGGCAAGAATGTATTTTCTTTTTTACAATAATGCATTCCAAAATAGCATATGTGTTTCATTCTATGGTTGAATTAAAATCAAGGTACAAAAGGTTAATTCTCTTTTTCATTACTCTATTTAGTTAATTTACTACATTCTAACAATTCAAAACTGCACAGCAAGCACAGAGCCATGGTTTGCAGAAAACAATGGAAAGCATACATACAAACAATCCAATATTGCTTGCACAGACACTAAAATACAATATTAAAAGAAAATACTTATTTTTCATCTATTTTATAGCAATTTTTAGTCTCTAGATTCTTTTAATGTTCTAAATAAATCCTCCTAAAATGTATGTGCAGTAAATATAATTATAAACATTAAATCATGTAGGTATCCTTATGTGTCTTCCATTATGTACTTCCATTACACAATGGTTCTAGTTTTCTAGGAATTTAACTGTATTTAGTGTCATGCCAGAATTCTTGGCATGGCTTTTCAGATATCAGCACAGATATTTAATAATAATTACCTCTTTGCATTATTATCTGTAAGGAACATCTCAAATCAGTCTGGACAGAAGATCTGACCCTCCTCATCGGATCTGTTGCACTGCCAAGCTACTGCAACTTTACTGGACTTAGGCAACATCAATCAATTTTGACAAATGTACCATGATCATTTCTTTTCCTAAGGGGAGATGGAAATAAATCCATATTTTGTGTTAAAAAATCTCTAAGAGCATAAAGCAGCACTTTTCTTGCCAATGGAAGATGGTTGCCAATGGAAGATGGCTGACATGTTTCCTAGTGCTGAGTCAGAATATTAAACGTTGGGCTCATGTGCAGTGGGTTATCATTTACACCTCTACCTTGCACATATGGGCACCTAAAGAGGACATTCTGATCATATCCCATTTAGAACTTTTAGAATCCCACAACATTGGTACGTGACATTACGGAAAATTATCTCAAGATATGATTTTTTTATAAGTCACATCTACATGTATATAATTTGGTAAAAAAGGGTTCAAACACTTGAGTGCAAGCTCAACACAATAATAGACATTTATTGATATATAGTAAAATTACCTAAATATAGTAAACTAGCAATCTTTTTAAATACAAATAAGTTGTTAATCCTGAAATAAAGCAATGGGCTAGACAAGACCTATTAACACATAAGTAAGTAATAATACCAGTTAAATGGCATGTGGAGGCCCCATTCGGGAGCTCAAAATAATAATGTTTCCCTCCAGAGCCTGGACTTATGTAGAGCTTGCTTCCAACTCCCCCACAAGAAGCACAGCCATCTCCTGATTGGCTTCCTCCAGAGCCCCCGACAAATCCTCCATGAATCAGACTGCTGTCCCCTGCATCCCTTCCCCCTTGACTCAGGTGACCTGCCCTCCCTTATTCTTCCCATCACCCGCTTGCATTTGCCCCTCTACTCGCTCTTACCTTTGCCCATGTGACAATGTGCATGGACGAACAGTGCGGCAGGAGTTGAGTCCCCCCGGGCGCTGTGGCCTCCATAGCAAGTTCCAGTCTGACTGGAGGACACCATGGCCTGACGCTATGGAGGCGGGTCCTGTGCTGTGCTGGTCTCAGAAAGAAGGAGGAGGAGATGTGTGGCTAGACCGGCACTTTCATGGACAGCTGCCACGTGAGGTACTTAGCAGGCTGTCTGAGGTCCCCAGCAAGTGTGGGACCCCAGGCAGCCAAATCTATTAAAAAATGTAAAGCACCAGTATCAGCCCTATGTATCGGGGCATTTTCACAAGTACAAGTACTCGTGAAAATGACATGTATCGGCAGCGATATCGATACTAGTATCAGTATCCGTGCATTCTAAAAATATTCATATAAAAATGATTACAATACTGTACTGTAAGATAATACTGTACAAAAAATAAACCAATTACCGGTACCTTCGTGGCTGGTGTGAGAGGGACAAGAGAGAGGAGGATTATTGTGTAGGGTGACTTTCACTATCACTAAATTTTACGAGGGCTATCCGGCTGTAACCTAATAGATACGCGCGGGCGTAGGGCGTTTTTCAGCACGTTCCGACACGCTGAAATACGCCCAAGTGAGAACCATGCCCATAGGAAATAATGGGATTTCATTTGCTGGGCGTTTTACAGCCCGTTGATCAGCGCTGTAAAACGGGTGAACCCGGCCTTAATGGCTCTAAAAATATTGCTCTCACTCCGACGTTTGCGGCAATATGCAACATGTGCGGCACGTAGGCGCATCTGACGCATATATGCGTGTGTATGTGGGGGGCGGGGACTTAAAAAAAATGTTTTTTAACAATGTTATGCTTTTTTTTTTAATGAATCTTTCATTTTTGTATTACTTTTTTTTTACACACAACTTTATTGCTATTACATGGGGGGCTAAGAAGCCCCCTATGGGATAGCCAATTTACATGACAGGTCCTCTTTATGGAGACATCAGGGGTCTCCAAGACCCCTAATGTCACTCACAAGATCCTAAAGTCTTTGCCAAACCGAAAACTTTTTGTTGTGTTTGGATGGACCAGAAGTACTGTTATTACCTTTGTCCACCTTAAAGTGAATGCCAAGCCAAAATATTTTTTTCTAGTTATGTATAGAGTGGGGAAGTGACATTACCCATCACTTCCTGTCCTGCTGACAATGAATTTACTATACAGGATATGAGTGAAAATCTGCAACAGGTACACAGGCAGAAATAGAAATCTGAAAGAAGTTGTAGTGTTACCCTACTCTATTAAAAAATCTTCATTTGTGGACCCTGTCATGTTCATCTGTTATCAGTGGGTGGGGTTTCAATAGCCAGTCTGCTATTGGCTATTTCAAATTAAAATAGCAGTCTGGTTATTGCTCTCAGCTGCTTACATCTGCCTGGCGCCTGCAGAAGCTAGCCGGCTGGAGAAAGGGGCCGCATTTGGGGGTTGGGGGTTGCGCAGCGGGAGGGCGGGCTGGGGGTGCAAGCAGCTGATCTTGCCTAGGGCGCAGAATAGACTAGCACCGGCCCTTTCTGGTCCATCCAAAGCAAGAAAAAGCATTTTTTGTTTGACATATAATTTCAGATCATTCAGCAGAAGTATAACTATCTTTTTATACCCACTTTTTACAGAGTGCATGTACCAATGTTGAGGAAAATATGCACAAAACGTCCCTTTAAATCCTATGTGTACATAGTGAAGGTGTGAACAGAGGTAATAAAATACCAGAACTTCTGGTCCATCAATAGCAGACAGCATAAAAAAAAAACACTTTGTATTTTGCACAGTTTTGTTTTTGTTTCCTTTTTTTTTACAGGGTTGGTTAAGCCTTCTTAGCTTTTCACTTTTTTATCTAGACAATTCAGCAAGCCATGAAGACTTGTGGATTATGCAAGTATTATCATTAAATATGATGAGGATGCAGTTTCATAGCATCATTTTTAATTGCTAATCCATTTCCACAGAATGCTGGAATTCTGTTTGATGAGCACCAATGTCTAAGTAGGTCATCAGACACTTGTTAGACTGGCAAGCATGTAAACTCCTAAAATAAGACAAATTGAAGAACATTACTGTAAGATCAAAGGACTCTCAATGTTATAGTTAACTGTTTTAATGAACTTTAACAGAGCAAAAGAGTGACAATAATGCCCAAATTGTGTATCCTAAATATTCTGCATAGGGGTGCATAGATGATAAATGATGTCTGACTGAGGTTCAGAATAAAGAAATTCTTATCTCCCTCCAAGTCTTAATGGCCTCTTTACATTTGTAGCCAGAGTTTCCTTAACATGACACTAAACTCAGGAGTTAAATCTTAGAAATGCATTTATGTACCTTAACTATTACCAAAAATGTATCTTATTTGTGTATCACTCAGCTGTAGATCCTCAAATAATCTCTGAATTCATGCTGACACTGTCCTTCCTTCTGGAGAGTGGCTACTTTTGTTTGACATGGTCCCTGTGTGTGTTGTAAAATAGCAACCACTCCAAGCTCGCTCCCATGATGGACTACAATCTCAATACAAATTAATAAACTAAAAGTGAGATTGTAGTCCATCACAGGAGTGAGCTTGAAGCAGTGGCTACTTTACAATACACACAGGGACCATGGGGAGCAAAAGTAGCCACCCTGCACAAGGAGAGAGCAGCAGTGACCAGTCTATATTACAGGAAGTTCTTGCACAGATGCAGAGTTTCACACTGGATTACTGCACAGATGTGGAAGAGTTACACAAGGCACACCAAGATGCAAGTAACTATATATAGGGCTCTTGTATTTAGACAATATTTGCTTATCATGAAGCACAGCCTTAAAGTAGCACTACACTCTCTCTTTTTTTCAAAAATTAATGCAAATCAAAGAAATATGCATGGCCTAGCAAATCATATCTTTACATTTTTGCCTAAACACGTACAATCATCATGTTTCTGAACAGTTGGCTTTGTCTCTCTTAGTTTGACTTCCCTGAACTTCCTATCCAGTGCAAGATCACAAGGGACAGAGCAGTCTCCAGCAGCTGCCCATCTACTAGTTAAGAGAAGGAAAGAGCAGGCTTCAGGGGAGTGGATTGCCTTGCTGTGTCTGTGTATTTGTGACACACACAGCTTACTAGCACACACATGGGTGGCTAACTAGAAACCTGCAAGGGAAAGGAGCCAACCTAAAACAGGATATCAGTAGCAATGCTCATGGGACCAGCTGATTCTGCAGGAAACTAAAACTTTTACTCATCGGAGAGCTGGCATCCATTATACGTGATTTAATCAGCATTTAAAATAGCTTAAAAACCTTAACTTTAACGATAACATGGTAAATATATTACAATGCATTGAGTGAACATGAAAGAGTAAACAGTGTTTTTTTTTCTGGTTTTGATTCTTCCTTGCATCACAGCAGCGACAGATGATTAGTCATGTGAGAGACATCAGACCTGATGAGTGATCAGGTAAGAGCTGTCAGAGCGGCTGAACTTTGTATTAAGTATGTGTGTGCATCTAGGAATTGCCATGGATCATTGCTGAATTCAGGTTCTTAATTTTTTTTTGGGTAGTGACATTGATGAACAGAATTAATGATACAAACAATATGCTAGAAATGTATCTGTTTATTTTTACAAGAGGCATGCTTTAAAATTGCTGATTTAATTACTCTTTTCTATTGCTTAACATGTAGACAGTGTAATATTGGAAGCCGGAAGCCCATTGTCACTTCTGAGCTATTTGCAGCATTTGTTAATTTATCATGAGGCAAGTCTGCCACATTAACATGAATTAGCCTTAAGATTTGCTGTGCTTAAGCTTTGCTTAACACATACCGGCAGGCAGATGCTGTTTACCTTGTCGCTATGCATGTCATCACAAAGATCCATTTAAACCAACTTCTCATTTGTACTTGTAAATAAAAAGTATCACTCTCAGTGGTTTTTATTCTGCAAGGTCAGATATACCGGACCAGATGCCACCACTCAATTGGCACTACTTGTGTATTTTAATCTCAGTCGCCAGTGGCACAACTCAAACAAGTCCAACACTTTGTACTGGCCTGGAGTGCAGTTTGGCCCAGCATATGCCACATATAAGGTTTTCCAAATTGCTCTAGTAGCAAACTGAAATTTAAATTTGTGTTCAGAGATTTTCCACCATACTTAAAATGTTAATTTAGCCTTTTGGAAAAAGATTATTGTTTTATTTTCAGCACCATAATATGTATTTACAGTGTACTGTCCTCTACTGAATTCTCTACTGCTCCCTAAACATGGTGATAATATAATATCTGATATTTATTAACCATCTACAGAATGGCCACTGTATATATATCTGGCCGGTCTGCTGCCCCATTGTTCCAAGAATGTGTATTGTTGTCCCATTGTTCATGTGGCCATGACTGCAGAAAGTGTTGCTCTTGCTGCGGTTCGACAGTGGAGATCAGCAGCTTGAGGCAAAGAGCCAACTGAACTGGCTCTATGCAATGTGATCATTGTAACTGGTTATCACAGCAATCATATGGCAATATGTACATTGCGAAGCCCTCCCCTTTCACTTATATCAGAGGCAGGGGAGAGTAAAGAAAGTAATGAATGGATGAGTCGCCCATGCATTGCTACCTAGTGAAAACAAGCTGCAGCCGCAGCAAAAAGAAAATGTTTCAATTAATTTTAACCCTTTCACCCCGTCCTCTCCTGCTTATGCTATCTGTATTCTGTCTCTGCTCTGATGTATGTATTAACCCTCTAATCTCCCTAATCCTGCACAACTGTCCATTAACACCCTCATCTCCACCCTTCCACTGTATATGACTTGTACATTGACCTCTTCACCTCTGCCTCCGGTTGTGTATGACCTATGCATTTACTGAATCTATTGCACCATTACCAAGCTCTTTTCATTTCCAAAAGAATCAGATCACCTGGAGTATCTACTTTCCAAAAAGTGGCCCTTTCTCAGGATTTTGTACTGTCCTAGTTTTTTTTATTGATATATATTTTATAACAGAAAGTAAGGGAAACAGGTTTTGTTTAAATTGTTTTTTTTTACTTTTTTTTTACTTTATATAGTAAAAGAATAAAGAAAAAAGTGGTTATTAAATACCACCAAAATATAGCTCTATTATAAAATTATAACAACATTTTGTTGTGTGATGGAGTAATTTTCACTCACATTTACACAGCACTGAAAACTGAAAAGTGTTCTGATAATGAAGGGGCTTTAACATGCCGGTAATTAAGTGGTTAATGATGTAACAGAGTCAAGCATCTTTGCTTGTCTTCTGAATCATGAATGACATAGGAAAAAAGTAACCATTCACTACACTAATACCAAGATAATAGCAATTAATAGCAATTAGTAATATCAATTGCCAGTTGCCTAGGGAACTCAAAGATTCTATAGTTCCCTATAACATCTGTCTTTCCTGGGGAGGCCTTAGAAGACATTCAGGTTTTTCTAGATTGCATAATGCAAAAGATCCTTTTCTAGTAAATCTCAAGCGAATAAAAAATACGCTATAGCATGCAAAAGCAAGATCATTTATAAAATGTGTGCTTTATTGGTTAAAATAATAGTGGTAGTCAAAGATAAACTAGTTCGTATTTTGATGGTATAACAGACAACAATTTGAAGTTATTGTGCTCATTTGTTTTCTCCACCAGGTTTCTGACCTCTCATGGCAGCTATAACTTTTCATTTAGACTTGTCATTCTTTTCTCGAGCTCTTAACAGCTTTTGACTTCTCTCCTTTGCCTGAAAGGGAGTTCAGCAAACACTACAATGAATACAGTGTATAAATGACACAGTTCAGTGCTCCAGAGGTAGTTGTTATCTTTTAGGAACATTTAGAAATATAGAAAGATGGACAGATAGATGGATACATAGTTGAAGTAAAAATGTTTTAACTTGAATGAAATGTTATATAGAATCCTGCATTTTTACCATGTTGGCCTAATGCTCTTCAATACTTTATCTTATATAGTATAGAAAATATTCTCTTTTTTTGTGGTAAACAAAATAACTATGAAAGGAACTCTAAAGAAACTCTAAAGAAAAACATGAAGTATACCTAAAGCCCAGGGCTAGATTTTCCACTTGGCACAGTAAACACGTACCTAAGGTTGGCAGAAGAAAAAAGGTGGCATATTCCTAGATATCAATTTCACATGTTTTGCCATCATCAGTAGAACTACAGTCATCTCTCAGGGCCCATTCACACCAGGTGCATTGGGCTGTGTGGAGCAGCATTTCCCAGCACAGTCCCAATTCAAAGACAAGGCAATTTTCTTTGTTTTCCATCAGTGCAGTTTATATCACCACACATCCATACAGCATGCATACTTTTCAGTGCAGCACGGTGCAATGCAGTCTACGCACCACGCTAAGGTAAGTAGAACTGAAAATATTACATTGTGATACTTCAATAAAGTTCTAACATGAAATAAATAAAGTGAAAGTTTGATGCACTGCTTCCAGGGCATTGGCACTGCAGCCTTCACAGCGCACACCGGTTGTTGAGTTCTAACACTGCTGTAGGTGTGAACTAGCCTTTAAGCTTAGTTCCACATTGTCACAATATTCTAAGACAGATTAGGACCAGCAAAATAAGAAAATGTTTTTTTTGAATCAGTTGTAATCCTCACATAGAGGGCTGTTTCAGGTTTCAGAGGTTGCGCGCCCTCAGGCTTCAGCAATAAAAATCCTGTTCACTTCCGGTTCTGGCGCCCATGTGATGAGCAGCCAGGTGACGGCACTCCTGCCCTGACATCTCCCATCATATGTAAATTCAGCTCCAGGTGACTCGTCGTTTGCCCTGCACTGGCCCCAGACAGTGGGAGACTAGTCATGGATCATTTCCTTGCCACGGGCAGTCCTGTTCCCGCTCTTTGTCGAGATCTCACAGCGCCCAGCAGGAGGACCGCACCAACAAGATCACGGCCGATACTGCTTCTTTTCACCTTCTGTGTCGTTTTCTGGCTTCCTTGGCAGGGGATCTGGACAGTGATCCCTCATACATAGATTGCTGAACTGGTTGCCCAATTACTGAAACCTACCATCACTGCTGCAGTGGAATTGGCGATCCAGAAGGGCATATCTCAGCTCCATAAAGATGTATCGGCTCAAGCCCACTTAAGGAGGAGGAACACTGCATCTTGACGCCGGAGGATGATTTGTTAGAGGCACAGACTAAACTCAGTATGATGCCCTATCTCAGTCCCTGCAAAATCCAGTTCTGCTTCATCCTCATTTTATGTTGCAAGTTTTAAAAATATATTCAGCCAACACTATACAGTAAAATCAATCAATTAATTTAGGGGTTTATTCCTTTCACATGCAGTCACTTGTAAATCTGCAGCTAAAGCACAAGAGATTTGCATATTTGTTTCCATGCTACTATTCTCATATATATACTGTATATACATTAATTTTAAATCCTGCTTGCCGCAGCTTTGATGTAGTTTCCAGCAAGCACATCTTCCTTGAGGATGAGTAGTAGTAAAAGGCAACATACTTTTGACTGATGTATGTTTTAATGCATGAAATTACACAAATAATGCAGAATGTGTCCCCCATGGAACACATATGCTAAAATGCATCAAAAATAAATCATAAAACACAACACTTCAAATCTCACCATAAAAAGCACATTAGAGAAGAACTCCAGTAAAAATGTTTATGAACCCTTGCATCTGGGCTACCCCTGCATTGCATGGGTTAACTCCTCATTTTTTTGTCTAGGTTTTAAAAAAAGTTATACTCACCCAAAATTTCAATGCTGCAGCATAGGAGGAGAGAGGCTGGAGGGAATGCTATGACAGCTGGCCAACTCGGAGCTTCGAGTGAGTATATATTTTTTTCTTTTTGAAACTAGACATAAATGAGGTTCAATGAGGCCCCAATGCAACGAGGCCCCACTGCAAGAGGTATTAAAATTTTTCCTGAAGTTCTTATTTAAAAAAGCTTGCATTTCAAGAAAAAGTCACCACGGTGTCATTTATAAAAGGTCAGCTGCATTAAAGAATCCCATCCATACTTACCCTTCCAGTGGCCTGTGTCTTGAAACGCAACCACTTCAGTGCTTCCTGGCCGATAAAGGTATTTTTTACTTCCTGGTGTGTAGAACAATTGCTCCCCCACCACATACAGTATTTCCTCTTGCCAGATCATACTTGTTGTAGGGGTAAGCAGGTATTTGTCCCACCCAGAAGGGTCCAACCTGCAGTGGCTACCAAAAAGGTGAATATACAGTATACTGTGGCTATGCTGGAAGGTGCAAAGATGTTGGCTTTTCACTTTGGATTTCTAAGATGGAATAAAGGTTTTTGAACTCCTCAATAGGCTGTATGTACCTGAGAGCAGGCAAGTGGGAGCAAGCGCACCGTTTTAGGGAAGACCTCATCCTACACAGTTGAATTAGAAAATAGTACTAAATCCAGTACCTAACATCCATGTGTCTTCAATCAGTCCGTTATTTTGTTCTCTCTTTTGCTTATTATTTCTATTTTATATTCTCTCCCCTGGTGACCACCGTCACCAGGGTTGTAAGAGGTTGATTTACTAAAGGCTTTTCCCTTGGCAAAGGACATTTTCTTATTTTCCTGGTTAACAAGGTGAAATTGGTGCTGATTTCTATCGTTCAATTATGTTTAAAAAAGACTGTTTTTTTATTTTCCCTGCACATGACTGGGTATTCAATGCAAAATGAAATATCACCACATTCACTAAGCTAAGGGAAAATTCCCTTGCAAAGTGAAAAGTCCCCTGCAAAGTGAGTCATCACTAGAGCAGGAACAGATGAGAAAATTCCAATGAGGGCAACTGTTCTGATGACAACTATAGAGGTTATTTGTCTGACTTCGGAAAGGCCTCCTCTCACTTCTTGCTGTTTATATAGTACAGGAAGTGAAAGCCCATCTATTTAATGGGACATAGAAGACAAAAAATACCCGACGGAAATTGTAAGCATTTCCTACTATATCCAAAATACAAAAATAAACTGCTTTAAATGTAATGTAAAGTGTAATATAAAACCTATATTTCCAGTCCACTCATTAGCAACAGGCTACCTCTAGTCTTTTATGCTTTCTCTTCCAATGACAGATGTTTCTATTATTCACTTCTGCTATGAAATATTCCGGTTGTATTTCAGGGGAAGATTGAGTACAAAGGACTGAATTCAATATAGCAATATAGCAACTATGAACAAAGACCTAACCCCAGTTCTTAAAAATACACATTATATCGTTTACAAAAACATTTTATGAGCACATGGATATTAGTGCAAACTATTTATGGAGTACAATCCTATGTGTATATATGGATATGTTGATGACAAGTAAAAAACAGGCACTTAAATACGACAGGCTTAAAAGCTGTTTTACAAAAAAAAAAAATCAATATGTATTGCAGGTTTATTGTACCACAAGCAAGCATCATGCATTGTAATTTTACCATCAAAATGTCACATTGTTATAATAAATGTTATTATACTATTGTCTAACTTTATGTAGACAACAGTGTTCATTTTCTATTGATTTCTGCTGATGTCTGTAAAAGTGACACTTTCATACTGCAATTTGAACATGTCATTTCAGCTTTCATACAATGCACAACCTAAACCACATAAAACCCTGCAAACTACATATGTTTAAAAAAAGTGCAAAAGATCAGTGTTATAACTAGACCCACAAATGTCTGACATTACAATGTCAATTTATTTTATAACGGTGTTATCTGTTATGAAGTAGAATTTTCATGTTTGTCATTGAGTTCATCTGAAAGTTTTGTAAGAAGCTAAAGAAGGACAGTGCCAGTCAGTGGCTACCGTCCAACATTATGGATATGGATTAAATATTATATTATTAACCTCTTCGTGACTGACGACGTACAGTGTATGTCACCAGCATCGGGGCTGTTTAAACAGATCGCTTGTGTGTACCGAAGAAGGGGCCGCCCCCCCCGCCGGACACCGCCGCCGTGCTTCCCGGGCTCCGTTGCCCCTCCTACGGGCCCGGGACGGGCGTCCTTGGTGTTCGCGGGGAGCTGGGGAGGAGGTCGACGAACTTCCGTTCATCGATCCCCTCCCCGTTCTATGGGACCGGGAGGGATGCAGATTGCATCACTTCCGGTCCCTGGGCTGTCAGTTCTGGGCTCCTGCAGCCCAGCTATAAGCTATTGAAGAGCGATCTGCACTTCAATAGCTTATTTCCAGTGTAAAGGTGACACTCTTTTGGACCCCCAGCATCACCTTAAAGAGTACCTGTCACCACCATCTGCTATCACATGGGGGGGCTTGTAAGCCCCCCCCATGTGATAGCAGTCAAAGTAAAGTAAAAAAAACAACAGTTTTTAAAATTAAAATCAAATAAAATAAACCTAATAATAAAAAATTTGTAAAAGTCCCCCGCGAGCACGCGCGTCGCCATGTAAACACGCGTCGGGTGCGCCTACGTATGAAAACGACGAACGCGCTACACATGTTGGGTATCACCGCGCACGCCGGAGTGGAAGCAACAATTCTAGGGCCAGTATTTTGGGGTATCTCTAAATTGATGACCTGTGGGGGCTTTTAAAGCGTCTTCTGTGGACTTTTTGGGGTACTGCAGTTTTTCGCCGTTTCACGGACGCACGCAATTTGTAAACTGGGCATGTTGGGTATCGTTTTACTAGTTGTAACCTCATCTTTTATATTTCATTTAAAAATGGGTATTTTGTTGTGTTTTGGGGCATTTAATTAAATTTATCACTAAATTTTGGGGTTTAATAAGGAGTTGCGCTAATATTGCACAACATAAAAATTTGCAACTACCACCATTTTATTCTACAGGGTCTTGGCATTCATAAAATATATAATGTGTGGGGGTTTTAAGTAATTTTCAGGCCTAAAATGTGGAATATAACATGGGTGCAAAAAATTAAAAAAAAAGGCCTCAGTCATGAAGGGGTTAAATATTATTAATATGGATTAAAGAAGGTATGGCTGACTGAGCAGGGTTAATCCAATTAAAAATGTTGCATTAAACAAAATGTCAGGTGCCTGTTTGTATCTTTGGAGTGCCCTCGGTTCACCAAAACCTGATCATTTTTTTTTTACAAATAGTCACCATAACGTTTGCAATCACCAGGTGGCATGCCTTTTCCTGCCTCTGTATCTTCTTATTGGCCATAAAATCTAATAGGGGCCTTGCTAGCCAATATAAAGTCTGGGGACCAGAAGTGGCTGCTGTTTGGATAATAGCAAACCCCACGTTTTGGATATTTTAAGGATAATTTCAGGAGATGAGCAGTCACCATGGGGTGCCTGATGTATAGATTGAGGACATTCTATCGGGTAAAAAATGCTCATAGGTTTCCATTATTATCAGGGTCTTAATTAGAAGTTCACTGTTAGATAACTAGATTTTGACTGTATTACACTTGTTTCTGACACTTGTGAAATTTATCAAAGTCTCTACGAATGAAGATTTTTCTTTTCTCCCATAATTGATCTTGAAGTATTAGATATTCAGCTGAAAATGTTATTTTCTTAATTGCACTTTAATGAGTGCTCTTGTCCTGATTCCTTTGTTAACATATATTAAAATTAACATCTTGAGACACCTAGGAATAAGGTTTTGAAATTGCATTTCTGTTCTAGGTACTTTTGAGGTAACTATCCTTATATAACTAAGGAGTTGGTGATAAGTGAAGAGCAAATTGAGAAGCATATTGTGAAAAAGGTAGATCTGAAGTACGTAGGTTTAGTCTGCAATTGCCTTAGGAAAAAAAAATTTTTTAAACTGGTCAAATTTTATGTAATTTGTGAGTGTCTTCTAAGAACACCCATGGAAAATAATTATTTTCCATAAACAGGCAAGGTGAATCTAGGTTTTATCAAAGTAGGATGGTTAATTTGATGACAAGTTGAAGTATCTTTTTGTAGTCTAACCATAACTTAAGGGGCAGGGTGACTATTACATAAGAGGATTTTAGATTTAACATTACCTGAATACTTCTCTTGATGTAATCTCTAAAGGAAAGCCACATATCACCTGGAGGAAGATTCCAATTTGCCAGTTGAATTGAGCAGCTAAATCATTAAAACAAAGATTACACAGAGCTATCCCACCTAATTTAGATGTTCTATATAGATTTTCCAATTTAATTATGCATGGTTTGGTTGCCTAAATACACTTGTGAATTTGCAATTTGTAACAGAAAATTGTTTGGTTTTTTTGGTAAACAAAAAGAAAAAAACTTATACTTGCACTAGAAACAAGGTCCACTGATTAGCGGCGCCCCCACCCCCATACCATCCTTCCTAGGGAATACTAAGTAGCCCGATTTGAACTAGATGACACTCCAGAACAATGCAGGAGAATCTTCTTGGAGAATTAGGCTACTCAGCTTTGACTGGGATCTTGCTAAAAGAAGTGTGACCCCACTCTCAGCCAGGTCCTGATAACGGGAGTTGGGGTAAAATATATTTAATTTATTCTCATCTTTTCAATTTATTACAGAATTTTGGCATGGTAGGGGGTTGACAAAGTAAATAAACAGACATTTAAATAAAGAGACATCCTTTAAGTAATATTATAATTTCCTATTTCTATCTATAGAATATTCTAAGAGGGCCAGTTATTTAACATAGAAGTCTTACACGGTTATTCACAAAAGGCTGAAGAGTTTGGAGAAGGCAGGAGAAGTAAACAATCTTGGACAACATAGCTGAACTGGAAAATCAGCTGAATCGAAGAAGTTTTCCAAATCAGCTATGTTGTCCTAGATTGTTCACTTCTCCTACCTTCTCCAAACTCTTCACCCTTTTGTGAATAACCCTGTAAAGGTTGGTGGGAAGTGTAATGCATTGTAAAAGGCTCTGGAGTTAAAAGGATTGTGAACATCTGTTGTGGGAACCCTGTTCCCGGCTACCCTGTCATGGGCATCCTGTCCCCTGCTCCCGGCACATTTCCCACCACCCCATATCACTTATATGTGGGGAAACATGCCAGTTAGGGCCACCATTCTTTTCCCAGTGCATAACACATAGGTCCTGCCACCCCACACTAGCTGCGTACTAGCACCACAGAGTCCCGGAGAGCAAAGCAAACTCTTCTTCCTGTGCTATGGCCATGTCCACCAGAGACAAAAGTCTACCCTCAGTTAACTCCTGATGCAACCAGGGTGAAACTGGGCAGAGGCTGTTTCTGTAGCAGCCTGATGCTAAGCATTTGATGGACTGGTTGTGGGATTCTACCCCAACTTAGGTATATAGACTTAAGCAGGGTCCTAGGGAAGAGAGACCTCCTCATTTATGAACCCCTTGCTGCTAGTACCTGTGGGAACCCATAGCTGTGTCCAGCTCTCTAGGACTTCCCCCTTTGCCCACCTTAACTTGGGAGCCTCCTCCCATTGCCTTTCTGCTCTCCTTATGCCTCATCACTTGCTGTTTCTGCCTGGTGTAGTTAAAGAACCCCTACTTTTCCCAGGATTGGTATTCCCTCTCTTAAATTATGTTGATGAACCTCATCAGCAAAACCGATGGCCCCTCTCCTAGCCAACACAGTGGGCTGGGGCTCTTGGACACTTAATTTTAATATTTTAGTACTACAGTATGTCTGCCCTGTGAATCTGGCCTTTCTCCTTTGATGCTCCACATTGTCACCCTATATTCTTGTGATTGTCCCTTACTGTGTCTGTCTTGTATTGCCATGGATTGCTGCCCTGTGATTGCTGCTCTGTGAAAAAAAGATACTAATCCAGTCAGAACATCTAAGGACTGATTGTTCCACCCTGACTTAACTGGTTTGCAGCACTCTGGCTTGGCTGCCATTTTACTCACCTGTGTTTCCTTCTTTGCCTGAGCAGACTCTGGAACGTTGCTCACTACTCACAGGCTCCCTCTTATGACCAGACAGGAGAGCTTCATCTGAGAGAGTCAGATGGGAGTTTCCTGTCTCTGAGTGATGATGTCACCCCACTCACTATATTTCAACCACTCAGTCCAGTCTGACCTTACCCTTGCGTGGTCTTCCTGCTAGTGCATTCCTGCTGCTCTGAGGATCCTGATTTTGTGTATGACCCGATCCTGGCTGACATTCTCCTCTGGCTCCTGCTCCTGGCTTGTTCCTGACAACACTGATTTCCTGGCTCCTGCTCTTGGCTTGTTCCTGACGACCCTGATCTCTGTGTTCCTGACCTGGTTTGGATGACTACCCACTCCGGCTCCTGACTCTGGCTTGTTTTGGTTTATGATTCTGCTTGCTCCTGTGGACACTGTTCTTATAAATATTTAAAATATAAATATTTTAACTAGCACCTTTCACCTTTGGTTTTCACTGTGCTCTGACACTGATAAGCTAATATTGTTTTTGTTTGGGGTTTAGATATGCTTTAACCTATATTCTCAAGATTGTTTATGAGATGCTTTGATTGTATTGTTATCATGTTCAGCAAATGTGAAAAGCTACTGGGAACCCTTTATGTGCACCTCTACTCAAACCCATAAAGAATTCCAAGTTGCAATGTGAAATTCATGTAGAGGCTTCAGAAAATCAAAAAGGGCATAAAAAGTGTTATAAAGGCCCCCTTTGAATCTTAATTTTGTTAAATCATGGCATCAGTCATTTCAGGTGACTGCATTAAAAAGTGTTTGTAGAGGTCTGGACTGAACAGTAATTGTATTTTTTAGAGATTATTCTGAAGTTTGGATGACGTTAGATTCAGACAGAATTTTTAAAAATTCAGATGTCCCTAGCTGAATCCTAATTTCATTGTTTTTGGCGGTATAGATTTCCAAAAGGCTTCTAGAAGAAAGGGTTTCTGCTTTACCTGCTTCTGCTGTTGCCTAGACACACTTAGCCTTCCTGCCAGTACCCCAGGTCCCACCCTTTTATATTAATGGCTTAGGTGTTTTTTTGCCCTTCTTTCCAGAGATAGGAGCTTCCTTAACCATTCTGGACATTTTTTTAATAATCTGCTGCTCTGTAATACACACTATTTTGAAGACTGTTTGGATTCCTTTCACTTTAATAGGACTTCTAGTTCAAAAATTACAATTTACAATTAAAATTGTATTTGTTAGGGGTAAAGATTTTGTTATATCCAAAAAGACATATTGAACCTTGAGGATAAATAATGTTTAATAATGTTTGGGGCTAAATGAATATTTAAGAAAAAAAGTTTGAATATTGTCAGCACTTATTTGGGTGAGGAAAATCTCTTAGGCTCATTTCTTACAGGAGCGTTTGTCCGCATGTATTCAGTCCTTACAAATACGCGTGGAAGTGCTCTAAACATAAAAAACAATGCACTTTAACCATGCCTGCAATATAGTACAAGCGTGATTTTATGGCGGATTCTGCACATTCGAGGCTATATTATAGCTGCAAACGAGCGGAATCCGTGCGGGTTAAAGATTTATCATTTTTGTTCTGCGCGGTCTTCCGCGTGGGAAATGCAAATGCTATATATGAATGGAGCCTTAAATCTGGTTATTAGTACATATAAGATAGTTTATAATTCTGGGCAGGGTTTCTTTCTTTTTTTATGTTGCTAGTAACACTGCATTAGAGGAATTTTCTTTGAACCATCTTAGAATATTTTCATTTTTTTCTGACCATAAAGCATTTTTTTTTTTGGAATATCTTTTCTTGCTTAGACTTGCAAAATTATATGCTTTGTGCTCAGCTTGTCTACTTGATACAAGCTATTCAAAATGTTTGAGTCTTCTCTTTTCCTCTGTGCAGCTATCATGAATTAAAGAAAATAATAGTTATATGCTTCATTTTATAGAGCTTTTGGGACCATTGATGATAATAAAATATTATTATAAAGTATTTTGTCATTTCTTGGGTGTACAGAAGATGAGATAGTATGGAATTGCTCAGTCTCCAAGAAAAAAAGAGTGGCTTCCAAAACTTATTTAGAGAACAACTGAAACTATAGGAACATCCACACATGGACAGATATCCATTTTATTCACCTGTGGATTTGCTAAGACAACATGAGTGAGAATTTCAACAATTTTATTTCTATCTTGAATGGCATTGGCAGCTAAATTAAGGCTAAGGATTTGTGTATATTTATAAAGTATGTATTATTTGCCATATTGATTGTTATTTTCAGATATAATTATTAATTTCAGTCCAAAGCTCCGAAACCCTTACCTTCTCAAATGTCATTATTTTTTGATGCTTGGATTGTTTGAATTAGAAATACTTGGATTCTGGGGGCCTTACCTGCATTGAATAGCTTTGGTTACCTAACTTCTCATTCTTTTCCTTTCTGTCTTTTAATTTTTTTAATTGGTAATTTGCTCTCATTTAAAGATATACATAGAACTAATGGATTTTTTTAGACTGTTTCTTTTGTATAGAACTTTGTACATACATTTTTGAGTAATGATAATGATATACTGTACCTGAATATACTTGTATAAATGTGAACATTCTACATTTTGTTCCTGAAAAATTAAGAGCATGGGGATTGATAGATGACTCTTTTTGTTAATATGTATTATCAGTTATATATTTCTTTATTACGAATAATATTATTTTGTGTGTGCTTTTCCCTTTCCATTTCACTCTCTTTACCCTTTTCTTTTCACTTTTTGTTATGCTGAATTTGTACAATTGAAGTTTAATTTCTAGCACAATTTGGAACACATGCAACTTCACTTGTGCTTTGTCCTTTGTCATTTCTTCTACCTACTTCATCTGTGAGTGAACCTTCATTGACATGTCCAATTTC
This sequence comes from Nanorana parkeri, assembly GCF_000935625.1. Lineage (NCBI taxonomy): Eukaryota > Metazoa > Chordata > Amphibia > Anura > Dicroglossidae > Nanorana > Nanorana parkeri. The sequence goes on along the minus strand of NW_017308461.1, from coordinate 19,026 downwards.
TATGATTTAGCCTTGATTAGCTTTCTATTGATTGGCCATCTCGAATCATCACCTAGTGCCTTTCTTTTCTTACAAAGTAGTGTTAAAGCAACTAAACAACATATAAAGGTACTTCACCTCACTTCTCTATTCTGCCGAACAGTGTAGCCTCCAAGCATTCTGGGTGATTTCCAATTCATGCCACTTCTTTTTCCTGTTATCCTGGTTGCCTTCCCTTTTCTGTTTCTCAATGTACTCATTTTTTTGGTTCCACACTCTTTCATTTTTTTATTTCTTCCGTTATGTTTTCTATATGTTTTTCTCATGTCTTATTTTTCTTGTGTTTTTCTTTATGCTGCTGTTATGAGAATTAGTATATACAACACTGTCATGCCAGTTATGTGCCTGTTAATGTTATTATACATTTTGTTGTTTTTATATATACTGTCTATCAATTCTCCACATCTTAAGTTTCCCATTATTCATTCTAGGATTGTTTTATTCTCTGTAGTGCCACATTGTTATTTAACATTATTTGGTTAGGAAGAGTAAGACATATTCCAGGTCATGTCAAATGTATTGTGGTCAGTGCAATCTTTAGTAAGTATTTTTTTTTTTCTTTCTGTGTTTTGTAAATGTTTTTAAAGTCAAAACATTTTTGTTTTGGATAGAGTAGGAAATGATTAAAATCTCTGTCAGTTTTTTTCAGTCTGTGTTCCATCAGGCAGATGTTCCTTCATTTCCTGCCCCTGCTTTTCCATGAACCAACTTCTCCAAGCCCCTAGTACAGGACATTGTTTGTGGATATGAGACTTGTTCTGCATTGGGTTGAATGTGCGGTTTGTCTTTCAGGATCAGAGCAAAGCAGGTTGTTCTCAGTGCCAGAAGAGAGCAGGTCATACTGCTGGAAACAGGACTTATCTACATTAAAGATAACCCATTGTATTGGATATTTTTCATAGGCTGCAGTAGTGCATAGTACAAATGCATAATTATACTTAAAAGCCCTTGAGTGGTGCTGCATACTATATTTTTGTTTTGAATTCTACATTTTACCCACTGAAAGTGTGCTAAGGCAAAGAATAATACTTTGCTCCAAGCTATCTGGTCCAATATGCTGAAAGCCACAATATACCAGAAGATTATATGCAGCTCTAAGAATATGATATTAAATTCCGTATACTGTATGTTGTATATAATAAACCTTGTTGAATAGTCATTTTTGAAATGGCATAAGCAAACAGTATTCAGTCATTGTAATTCTTTCAGCTTAGGGTTACTGCGCTCATTATTGTTATTTGCCCTGCCTTATAAAGTTAGGCCTTGGTTCTTTAATGTTTAATAAAGCATTTACCTATGACCCCCCCTGATTGTTCTCAACTATTGAAAACATTATCCTGCCATCACTAATTGTAAACTCGTACAAAGAACAGCATTCATTAGTCAGTTTATTGATGTCATCAGGGCTTACTGCAAGAAAGTATGGCCATAGAAAAAAGACAATCTTTAACATGGTAACTAATCAAGACAAATAGAATAGAACAGACAAGGATTGAAGGAAGTAGAGAGTTTTCTTTCATTACTCTGTAATTATTAAAGAAAAATTACAATGGTTTTGGAAAGTTTTCAATTTTTAAGTTCATATATTTTTAAAGTTTAGGGGGTTGATTTACTAAAGATAAATAGGCTGTTCACTTTGCAAGGGAATTTGCACTTAGCAGGGGTAGTTTGCATTTCGTTTAGTGAATAAGGGGAAGCTCTGCTGACATCACCCAATCATATGCAAGAAAAAATGCTGCTTTTAAAAAAAAATTTCCTTACACATGATTGGGTATTCTTTACACAGTGTAGTTTTACCACATTCACTAAGCTAAGGGAAACTTCCCCTGGAAAGTGCAAATTCATTTGCAACTTGAACAGCCTATTTTAATTTAGTAAATCAACCCCTACATCTTTTGGGTTATCTAAAGTGAAAGCACATCAGAAGAAAGCAGCCTTTAGGCTCACCTTTGTCTGATTGACATATTAGATGTATCAGGTAATGGATACATTAACTCTATGTATGTAAATTATAACTTGACCTTTTGAGCTGTGCAAACACGAAACAGAGCCTAAAGCACGTTTCAAGTCTTGTGGCTAAACTGTAGGCTACATATTATTACTTTTCAATACTGACTATTTACGTGTAAAATGTTTATTTTTACTCCTGAATTAAATAAGTAAAGAAAGCATATTCAAAGCACTATGCATTCTCTTTAGGTATAAATACATTTGCAAGTCAAAATGTTGAAGGACGTGATCACACTACAGCAAAGCACAATGAAATCATGTATTTAAAAAAAAATATATATCTATTTCAGAATGCATTAGAGCACAACAAACCATCATCAAAGACCTCAAACCCTAAGTCAGACATGGAGAACATTGATATGGAAAGTGCAGAAGACTCATTTTTTTGAACAGTGGACTTATTATTGTTATTATTATTATACAAGATTTATAAAGCTCCAGCAGTTTGTGCAGCGCTTTACAATATACGGAAGACATTACAATCACAATACAATTCAAGACAAGATGGTAAGGAGGCCCTGCCCATAAGGGCTTACAATCTAAAAGGGAGGGGAAAGTGATACATGAGGAGGTAGCTGTGTGGGAATGAATTGTTTGAGAACGTGATGGTTGAGCAGTTAGGTTGAGGTGGTATAGGCTTGCCTGAAGAGATGAGTCTTTAGGGAACGCCTAAAGGCAGTCAAGGTGGGAAACAGATGGACCATTTGGGGTAAAGAGTTCCAGAGGATGGGAGAGACTCTACTGAAGTCCTGGAGGTGAGCATGGGAGGAGTTGACAAGGGAGCTGGAAAGCAGGAGGTCTAGGGATGAGCAGAGCGAACGGTTAGGGTGATACTTTGAGACAAGGTTTGAGATATAGCCGGGGGCAGAGTTGTGGTTGGCATTGTAAGTGATTGTTAATATTTTGAATTTTATCCTTTGGGGCGAGTGGAAGCCAGTGTAGGGATTGACAGAGGGGGGTTGCAGACACTGAATGGTTAGTTAGGTGAATGAGTCTGAAGTGTCTTCTTTCACTTTTCCTCTGAGCCCCCGCTGACTCTGCCCGGGAGAGCAGGGGGGATCAAGAGGAGAAGCTGAGCCCCTGTTTGCGTGGCCGAGCGGCAGAGGATCGGTACATATCAGTGATATGTACCAATCCTCTGTGCAGGACAAACACTGGACCGATCAGCTGATCACTCTAGTGTTTGTAAATAACTGGGGACACATAGTACTATGTGTCCCCAGTTATGAATGAACATGATGTGATTTGCATCACTTCCTGTTCATTCATTAGTTTATCAATGGGGAGAAGCACTCTGTACAGAGGCTCCTCCCCATTCAGAAACTGGATGATAGTAAAATATTTTCTGAATGAATGGGAAGCCTCTCTGCTTTCCATTCATTTAGAACAGAGACTGCAGAAAAAGAGATTGAGGACTTTGTGTCTTCAATTTCTTTTTCTATTTTAAAAGGGAAATATCAGGGGGCTGTTTAGACCCCTAATATTTCCCCAAAGACCCCCAAGAGTAAAAAAAAAAAAAATTAAATAGAATTAAAGAGAAATAATGAAAATAAAATAAAAAACAAAAAAGAAATCCTGGAGGCAGGGCGCTGGGTGACATCACATGCCTGTGGGGGGGAGGGGGGACACGTTTTTTTTCTTGCCTCAGGTGCAAAAGGAGTTGGCTACAGCTATGCTCCCACGGTGCTCGTGCGGCTGCCGGCTGAATGTGTCAGACGCTGCAGATGGAAAGGGGCAGGACACCTCTCCCCATGTGCAACGTCGGTCACACAAGCACCATGAGAGGACAGGACACCGGGGCCTCTAGGACGCACTGGAATGTAAGCCGGCCGACTCCCTGCGGGAGGGGGTGGGAGGGGGTGTTGGGTTGTATTTAAGTCAAAGGCATGGCAGCCGTGCCCCCCACCCACAGTGCGATCGCCCGCACCTGGAACGCAGGCACATTAGTGCCTGCATTCCGGTCCAGTGCGATCTGCAAAAATAGTGCTTGCAGCATTTTTGCGAATTGCACTGGACTGGAGCGCAGGCACTAATGTGCCTGGGTTCTGGGTGCAGGCGATCGCACTGTGTGCGAGGGGCCTGCCTGCAGTGCCGGGCTGCTGTGCCATTGACTTCAATGCACCGCCACGCCGCCTTCCGCCCCCTTCCACCCCTGAATGCAGGTGTTTTTTCATTAGTAGATCTCATTGAGCTCGTCATTTGAAAAGTAGATCTCCAGACAACATATTGTGGGCGCCCCTGGTTTAGAACAACAGACTCTTCACATCCAACACACTTCTGGGTTTGTGGGATGTCTGGTCCCCTATTGCACTCCTGTATCCTACTGTTGTGCATTACTACAGGATACAGTAGTGTTTATAAGTGTTATAGAAAAGATGGAAGATTATTTAAAAGTTACTCCGCAGCCCATAGACTCATTACATGAAAAATAATAACAGCTGTTTAGGCCAGAGAGACTAATGGTTTAAAACAAATTTAGAGTGTCTAAAACGTCAGTTCATTTATGTAAAATAATTTTTCACTGCAGCCTGAATGTTGCTATGTGTAAAAATAAATTCTGTTGTGTAAAAAGATAGAAAAAATAAAATCACACATTCAACTTAGCTGATATTTGCCCGTCAACAACAGCACTAAACTGAAAGGATCTGCATACATATTATATTGTCCTTGACAGCCTGCATGGAAGATTGAAGGTCTGATTGACTGAGACATTGAAGCTTGCTGAATAACATGAAAAAAATGTTGTCGCTGCAAAAGTTCAAAGTTGAAACATACGGGTTTGTCATGGAACATTTTATTTTTGTGTTAGAGCTTTAGGGGAAAAAAAACAGACAGCATTTGTTGGCCAAAAGTAGACTTGTTGAATATGTTTTACATTTTACTTGACACTGAGTGCATAACTACTTAAGTATCTGAATACTCAAGTGTCTTTCAATATGATCTGAATGATTAGAGACATCTATGTGGAATTAAAAACTTTATAGTCAATATTTGTCAGCAACAAAGATAGTTAATTAATGCACATTGAAGTTAATCCCTATTAAAGAAAAATTTTGGATGATAGATTCTTTAGGGCTAATTCTCACTATTTGCATTGGAGCTGTGCTGGCCATTGTTTCCAGTGCAGCCCCAACACAAGACAAGACAATTTGCCTTGTCACGGTTGGTGTACATTCACACCACAGCAATGTGGTATGAACCCAGTGATGTGCACTGAAAAAAGTACAGCATGCCTTACTTTTTTTAACCCAGCGGGATGCGATATGGTACAACCACCTGGCACCCCGCTATGCCTGTAGAACTGAATGAAATGTCACTTGTGACATTTTGATAAAGTTTAAACAAAACAAAGTACACAACACGATGCACTGGCATCACTGCTTCGGCACTGTTTCGGGGGCACCGCACATCAGATGCTGTGTGATTAGTGCAGTGTCTGGTGTGAATGGGGCCTTAGTGCTTAATGTAATTTTGTCACTTACCAGCCAGGTGGCATACTAGCTCTGCATTTTCTAACTTAGGGGACTATTCACTAATTTACAAAAACATAAATAGAAAACGATTGTGCGGAGCTAGCAATGACAGCTAGCTTCGCCCAACAGTTTTCTACTGGCCGGCGGTTCTGCTGCTGTAAAAATAAATAAACAAAAAAATCTCCCGGGCGCTCTGGGAGTCTCCCGCTCCCGGCCGCCCAGGAGAGAAACACTGATTTTTCTTTTTTTTCGGCTTTCAGCGCGGCTCAGCCGAGCCGAGGCATATGCCACTTTTGATCAGTTTTAGCATTATATTCATGACTAATAGACCTCTATTTTATGTTTGCTGTTATACATTGCTTAATATCACAAACTTAAAATCTCATACTTTTCCAGCATCTTGCAAAATTCTAAATGCAGAACTAGCAGTCTGTAAATAAATGCATTCCCTTAAATCAATAAAAAAAATTCAATATTTTCATCTCCAGAAGCCTATGTATAAAATATTAAAATTATTTTAGGCTGTATTGCTACTAAATACTGGGTTTCAATATCCATCTGACTTTATTGGTTCTAATTCTGCAGGAGAATTATTAAAATAATTTCCTTTAATTCCATTAAGGATCATATTCAGTGCACAACAACATAACAGTGAACAAGATTTACTTTGTCCTTTTCAAGGAATGTTGCATTTTAGCAATTGAATTGTGGCTGACTGCTTCGTAAAGATAACTTCTTTGGGAAATATATAATTGCTAATTGTGGTCATAAGAATATCAAACATTCAAGGACAGGGAATTCTCCAGCACAAAACAGATTAGTAATATGGACATTACAGTTTATTCTTATTTATTAAAAATAATTTTCTAGTTTGTTCATTACTGCAAGCTGGTTTACGGAATCTTGTCCTCAGTGTTTCTGCATGTGTTCCGCAGAAACCTGCAACAGAAAAAAAAAAATCCACCAACTTAAAGGAAAAGTATTGGGAGAGTAAAATATACTCTTCCCAATACTTAGAGCCAGCGTGGGATACTGCAGCTTTCATACACTGGCTTTATACCAAAAATGAGCAGTCATGTAACCGATGATCACTCTTTGCTCGATTCCCCCTTCCCCTCTCTGCTCCCCCAAGCTTACTAGAGGGATGGACAGGGGAAGGGGTAGGCACAGCTGGCTCTAGCTTCAGAGAGGCAGGGCCAAGGGTCAATTAGGTAGCTGGGTGGATATAAATATTGTTGGGATCCTTTCCAGCTGCAGCATGGCTCTGCGTTGTCAGCAGATAGTGGGCACTCTATGCCGACTTTGGGTCACAGGTGTACATTAGTAATTGTACTCCTGTTCCCCATAAGAGAAATAAAGCCCCCAAAAAGTTTGGCTTTATTTCTCTTATTATGTCAACTAAATATGTTACAAGGAGTTTAGGAAACTTCATTGCAGATACTTGACTGCATGTTTTGTAGGTACTGCCATGAGCGGTAATGCAACCTACTGTGGGTAGGTTACCTGCTGATTGCTCTCTATGCAGTATGGACATCATAGTCTGTATACATCTATCCAACATTCAGAAGGCATTAGGGTTATCAGAGAGGCCCTTGGTACCATAGACATTAATTCAAAGATGCAGACCTTTTTAATTACAACTATTGCAAATAGTACTCACTAAAAATACTACCTGCAATTGCAAAGAACTGCAATGGGTTCTAATGTGGAACCCGGTAACTCAAATTTATTTATGGCAGATTTTGGGGAAAAAAGCATGTTTCCCATTATCAACTATAGCTAGGCCATGTTCTCATGTGGCTCAGGTATAATGATGGCATTTTCTTTGTGTGGGAGGGTTCAGAGGAACAGTTGTGATCGTTCCATGTGAACCTGAATGCATGTGCTCCCACGGTTTCATTCAATCTTGAATAAAACATTACCTAAGTTAATTTCTTGGATGCATTGGTTCAGGTACAAGATGGGGTATTTGCAAATGATCTCTTCCAAAACCAACTAATAGGAATAACTATCTTTCAGCAGATAACTTCCACCCTTCCCCATTAACCCCTTGCCGTCCGTCCATCGTAAAATTACGGGCAGACGCCGGACCCTTCCCGACAGGGTGACGTAAATGTACGTCTTTTTTGTTTTTGCTTGTGCGCGCCCCCTAGCAGGCGCGCGCAGGCAGAAACCCACCGGGAAGGATCACAGCCGTTACCGGCTGTCTCATACAAGCGTTCGGCCGTTTCTATAGCCGGCTGATTAAGAGAGGAGGAGAGATCAGCATTTCCCCCTTCTCTCTCTCTAAAGTCGGAAGCGATGTGTATTACATCTCTTCAGCCTTTAGCTGTCATTTCTCTGGGAGCCAGAGAAGAAGCTGATGAAGCAGACGTCTGCTTCATCAGCTTCTTTAGCGGTCTTGGGGACCCATGATGTCTCCATTAAGAGGACCTGTCATTGTTTTCTAGCTATCACATTGGATGATTTTTAGCCCCCAATGTGATTGCAATCAAGTTAAGTGTAAAAAATAAGTAAAAAAAAAAAAAAAAAAGTGGTTTAAAAAAAATAATAATTTAAATATCATATTAAAAAAAATAAACCACCAAAAAAGTTTTACGCCCTCCGCCCCTGCGCGCACGCACTTATACATGTAAATACGCGTCGGGCGCACCTACATGCAAAAACAACAATTGCGGCGCACATGTTACATATAGCCGCGAACGTTGCAGTGAGAGAAATAATTTTAGGGCCATCAATCACTCCTAACACTAAACTGATGAGCGGTAAAAGCTTTTAAAGCTTCGCCTATGGCCAATTTTAGGGATGGTAGTTTTTTTGCGATTTTGTGGGCGCAAGCAATTTTAAAGCTTGACATGTTTGGTGTCTATTCACCCGACATGACTCCGTCTTTTATATTTTACCAAAAATATGGGTAATAATAAATGTTTTATAACGCAGGGAAACAGTTTTTTTTTTTTCAAAATGTACGGTACTTTTTTCATTATATAGTAAAAAATAAAAACCCCAGTTGTAATTAAATACCACCAAAAGAAAGCACTATCTGTCCCTAAACAACGGTATAAAAATAATTTCAGTACAGCGTTGCATGACGGAAAATATGTCAGTCAAAGTCCCACATTGCTGAATACTAAAAAATGGCCTGGGCAGTAAGAGGGGTTCAGCAAGTGGTTAATGAAAGGTCTTCCATACAGCAAGTTTATCAGGGCTAGATGGATTACTTCTACAAATAGGCAGTTTGAGCTTCAGACTGAAAGGATGAAACAAGCATTCCTAGTAAAGGGCTATCATTAGAATGACATTGCACAGGCCCTTAATATGTCTAGGCCCCAGAAAAGGGATACTTTACATTAGTTTAAACATTAGAAATACATAAAATGCATTCCTGTTGCACTAACATCCTCTGCCTGATCAAGGTATGCCTATTCTATTATGCAAAAACACTGGCCAGTGCTGTCAAAGAATGAACACATGTCTGACTTGTTTCATGACCTCCTTTGCTGGCATACAGGAGATCCCATAACCTCCAAAATCAGATGGTTCATGCGTAGTTCTCAATATATAAACAAGACAAGGTAATTGACTTACTTCACTGACTCAACCCACTGGCATGTACCCATGTAGGCATTGTGCGCATTGTAACTTTATCCACCCAAGTAGTAACATTTCCCATTTATGTGAACTGTAGCTCTGCCAATATCATTTATCTTCTTAAATGCTGACGTAGTTTAGGCTATGTTGGTCAAACCACCCAGGAGATTTGGTCTAGGATTAGTCACCATTCCAGAGACATCTACTTTATTAGTTCTTTTTTTATAATTGTTCAGTTGTAATAGGTTATCAAAATGTCTTAAAGAACATAGAAGATAACAATTATAATCAGTATATAATATTTCACACAGACATCAATGTGAAGAATAGGAAAAGGGGAGGTATAAAAGAGTAACTCTAGGCGGTAAAGTTACTTAGTGAACTGTTCATTAGGGAGTGTATCTCAGATCATCTATACAGACGAATCCTCATACATGTGCAGTAATGTTGTATACCAAAATCGTGGTAATAAAGGTCATTGTTACATCATCCTCATCATCCTCATCATCATCACAATGGCTTTACAGTGCTTAGGTGCATGGCCTATGGAGCACACTTGTGCAGGTGTGCAGATTGGATTCTCACTTGAGATCTGTAACTTGATTACCTGATTGCCTATCTACGCTAAGATTCACTTAGCCCTCTTACCAGAGCTATCTGGAAAACAGTGACACTATCTACTCAGTTTATCTTGAATATATGTTTTATGAAAACTAGTGAAGCCAGAATTGGTAAAATTACAACCTTTTGTCTTTATTAGAATCCCGTCTTTTGTCAAAGGATGCTGTATTTTGCACCCTCAACATCTTAATTCACTGTGTCAGAATACTGCAGAGAGCTGAAACAACCAGGGCATGCACTGCCTGCACAATGGTAAGCGCAGTAGATGGATTCAAATAAAAAATGGAAATAATGCAAAAAAGTAAATAAAAAATGAATATCAATTTTCTGTTGCAGTAAGAGTTTATAGATATTTACATCTACCGTATGAGTGAACTTCAAGTAAAAGGTAAGTCTTTGATTAGAGTGGGCCAAACACTAAACTTTTTGCTTTGCTGCAGACCACATTTATTAATTGACTCGGTCAAATAAAGACGCAGCTTGTTCTATCATCTGGGCTCAATTGCCACATATTTTAACACCGGATTTTGTTTAAAGTGGTGACAGATTCATGATCAACGTCACACATCCAAACTGTAAGTGTGTCATTGCATAGGAACCATGGCATAAGTAGACAAAGGTGCATGGACAATGTTCTATTAAAATGGTAATGAGTATCCTTGGAATAAATCTTTTTACTGATACACATTATGTGCCGGGAGCTCTTGTGAGCTTCAGGTGCTTGAAGAGAAAGCATTGCTTTTTTAAGTGTGCTGCAGATTTTCTCTCTACATATTGAGTACATGTGCACAATATCTATCTTCCTGACAGTCTTTACCAAACACACTATTAATGTGCAGTAAAATGGCTTGAAATAGACAGTACAAGACTCAGTAATATGTTACTTTGGATGAAATAAAAATTGAAATGTGAGTTGCCAATTGTCCTGTGAAAGTAACATTCAATCTTCAAGATCTTCCAATAGCTTCATTTATGGGTGTTGTAAATATGCCTAAGACAGGTGCAACGTCCAAGTGAAGAAAGGATGAATGCATAGCTCAGTAAACTACCATTTGGCAGTAGAGTGGACATTTCATAAGTTTTATTTAATGCCTTGTTTGTTATGATCCCTTTTATACTCAATAATACCTTGGAAAGCTATTACTCCTTGCTGTACAGTGAGATGATATCTGTACAGTGGGCAATGTGCTTCCTCTGTTTCTATGCACTCTGCAGTTATACATATAAATATAATTCTTGATTCTCCCACTACTCCCTATAATAACCCTATATGTATTTGCTTTTATTTCTTTGATAGTCTCTGTTGAGGTAAAAAATTGGTTTTATTATCTAGAAGGCAATCAGTGTAGCCTGGTTATTTGTATGCCATGTAGAAATGTCCTGCATAATGTGGACATGGACATTTACTTGATCAACCTAATCACCTACCTCTTGACTTTGGATATACAGTATATCTAGTTCATATTCATTATTTAAAAAGTGCAAACATCTTCTATAGCAAACAAGGGTAAATTATAGAAATACATAAAAGCATTGGAATGAGCTCATAGAAATCCAACATACTATAGCACTGAAAGCCCTGCTCATACCATCTTACAGTCTAGAGACATAAGAGGCAGATAACTGAGTGTGTCATGTAAGATATATATAAATGTCTGTGTTTTGTCAGATAGCAGTGGAGTATGTACTGCTAGATCAGTGACTGAAGAAAATATTTTTGGACACATTGCATGCCTGTCTGAAGAGGTTTGATTTTGTATCCCACCTCAACCTAACCACTGAACCATCACGTTCTAAAACAATTCATCCCCACACAGCTACCTCCTCATGTATCACTTCTCCCTCCCTTTTAGATTGTAAGCCGTCACGGGCAGGGCCCTCCTTACCATCTTGTCTTGAATTGTACTGTGATTGAAATGTCTTCCTTATATTGTAAAGAGCTGCGCAAACTGCTGGCGCTATATAAATCCTGTATAATAATAATAATAATGAAAGATCTTTTATTAACCCTTGCAGTGGGGCTACTCCTGCACTGCAAGGGACAAATACTAATTTTCATCTTGGTGCTAAAATAAAAAAAAGTTATACTCACCTGATCCTTGAAGCCAGCTTGCTCTTACACCGGTCCCTGGAGCTTTATACCCCCTCCACTGCAGAGGTCCAAGGATCCTTGAGGCATCACATTTTATACTCTGTGTATAGGACATGAGGACTCAGCGAGACATACCATTGCAGCAGTGTAGGAGGACAAGGCTGGAGGGAGCGCTATGACAGCCGGCTGCCTCCAAGGATCGGGTGAGCATAACTTTGCTATTTTCTTCCCAAAACAGACAGTTAACCCTTGCAGTGCAGGGGTAGCCAACTGCAAGGGTTCATAAAAGTTTTGCTCAGAGTTCTGCTTTAAAGGAGAACTATGGGGTTAGGGCTTTTCCCCATAGTTCACCTAAGGGTAACGGGAGGACACAAACTAGCTTCCTCCCGTCACCCTAAGCTCAGTACACCATGAACTACAGCTCGCGGTATACTGAGACGCCGCAGCTGAAACGGATCCCGACAATTATGTCTGGATCCACCCAGCTGCGTGAGTGACAGCTGGCTCTGCCTATCTAGAGGCAGAGCCAGCTGTAACCGCCCCCTCCCCCGTCCGTTCCGCCAGTCAGCGCTGGAGGATCGGAGCGGGGAATCCAGTCCCTCCCCTGTCACGGCAGAGCTGGTATGTGTTCGCTCACTTCCCGATCTACTGAGCCGACCTGTGACAGTCTCATTGTCACAGGTCGGCTAGAACTATGAGGATGAGTGAAAAGCACTCACTTCATAGTTCTCCTTTAAAGCTCAATGCCATTTCAGTTTAGATGATCTAAATGCATTCTAGGTGAATTGTGTGGGCGCAGTTGTCATTCTGCAGAGATCCAATACACTCCCTTCTGAGTCAGAGATGGAGCCTTCCAATCAGCAGGGAGCAATGTTTTTTGTATAGTTTACAGGTTTACATCTTTTAAAAACAATTTTTTAGTTTTTTAGTTCTGTTTGTAAATTGTAAATTTCACTTTGATCTCTGTAAACAACAGGCAACTATTTCAACACATGGTTTATTTATGCTCTTAAAGGCTTGTTCACACATGCGTTTCTGCACACACAGTGCAGTGTGTTGTGCCGCGTTTTTACCGCATTCCGGGCTGTTTTTGTAAAAAAATAAATAATTTTTAACCTAAAATGGGCTTTCTGTGCTTTCCAGGGTGTTTGCATGCATTTTTGATGTGTTCCAGAGTGTTCCAGAGCGGGAAAAATAGGGCTTGCTGCAGTTTTTTTTACATGCTCTGGAACTGAATGCTGTGGTGTGAACTAGAGCGCAAAATACCATTGGAATACATTGGACGCAGTTTTGATGCGTTCTGTAACTGCTCTGCTCCTGGTGCCCATTAGGTAGATCGTGATTTACCAGTAGCTCTCAAAGCTGATGCTGGTAGATCATGAAGGGTGTGAATGGTGGCCCCTTTATTCCATTTTGGTGTATTTATTTAGCTGTGCACACATGATTACCTATTAGCCTGAGTCTGCTGAGCCAAGCTCCCCGACACCTTTCTGGTGGATACTGGTGGTTGAAGTGCTATGTATTACATCAAAGAATACTAGTTTACACAGCCTGTTACACTGCACTGTTTGCAAAATACAGCAAGGTGAGCCAGGAGAGAGCGGGGAGGGACAGACAGGAGAGAGAGCAAGGAGAGACAGCCAAGAGAGTGAAGAGAGACAGCCAGGAGAGAAAATGAGGAATTACAGCCAGGAGATAGAGAGCGAGGAGAGACAGCTAGGAGAGAGAGGAGAGACAGCCAGGAGGATGATCAAGGACAGACAGCCAGGAGAGGGAGAGCGAGGGAGGGTTTTTTTTGTTGGTAGATCTCATGTAGCTCGTCATTTGAAAAGTAGATCTTAAAACAAAAAAATTGTGGGCACCCCTGTCCTAGATTGTTCACTTCCCCTGCCTTCTCTTGTAAATGTTAACCTTTGTTCATTCTATTTTTAACTTTGTCTATAAAAAGAAAAACATTTCACTATACAATCCCTTTAAGAGTTTGAATGGTTATTGAATGCCTAAAGAAGTTTGGATGGGAATTTTCGAAAAGGGGAGGACATTATCTCCAATTATTCACTTTCATGATCCAGGTCTCTTCTCCAGCTTCCCAGGCTGAGACAGAGCTGTCCAATCAGCAGCTTCGGCTGTTGGTGACATCAGGGAGGCGGAGAGTGTTCAGGACATTTTCAGAGCTGGCTGTAAGTCAATGTTACTATCAGCCAATTGGTGTGGAGGGGCGCGGTGGGATTGATGCAGTTTCTGAAGAACTCTGGAAGGGTTTGTGGAATGAAAAGATTAATATCATACAATGGCGGATCCCATCGTCTCTTGTAATATAGAAGCAGCATAATGTTGCTGTGTTTAGTGATTAGTGAAATACGGCATTGTTTTAGCTGTCTGCAGTTTGGTATTGGGGGTTGTATGGAGCCCATTTAAAGTATATGTGTAGCCAAAACTTTTTTTAAACATAGGTAGGGAAAAGTTTAAAGAGGAATTCCGAGAATGTAAAAAGTTAACCATTGCAGTGGTGCTATCCCTGTACTGCAACGGTTAACTCTCTGACTGTCAGCATGTCCTCAGTTTCTGTCACCTACAGCATATCCTCAGTCCCTGTCTGTCACTTACAGAATGTCCTCAATCTCTGACGGTCACTTACAGCATGTCCTCAGTCTCTGACTGTCACCTACCACATGTAATCAGTCTCTGACTGTCACCTACAGCATGTCCTCAGTCTCTGACTGTCACCTACAGCATGTCCCCAGTCTCTGACTGTCACCTACATCATGTCACCAGTCTCTGACTGTCACCTACACCATGTCCCCAGTCTCTGTCACCTACAGCATGTCCTCAGTTTATGTCACCTACAGTTTGTCCTCAGTCACTGGCTGTTACTTACAGCCAGAGCTGGCGCTACTGCACAAGCAGCTCCAGCTGCTGCTTGAGGGCGCCGGTGAGGGGGGAGAAAAAATTGTATCCCCCGGCCAGCATACAAACGGACGAACAGAGCTAGATGCAGGTTATAGCTCCGTGTAATGTCAGATCCGCCCTTGCCCCCTGTTGTGTGAGCTTTAGGCGGCACTGTGATGTTATCTATGAGACCTGTCATGTCCCTTCTCTGGAGCTTCTCAAAGCAATTCCTCCCAGCCGCTGTTTGTGTAGTCAGAGGATAGTTCATCATGTTCGTTACTGTCTCCTGTTTCAAGCTGTGGGTACAGGGGAAGGGGGGGGGGGGGTGCATGTGTGTATGAGTGTCTGTGTGGGTGTGTGAGAGCTTGTACACACCAGCCCCAGTGCATTCCAGCACGATTAGCTGCTGGAGCGCACTGGTTCGCATCCAGGTCAGCTCTCTGCCTTCTTGGCGGGAGGGGGCATGGCGGTACATTCAAGCCAATGGCACTGCAGACATGGCCCCCCCCCCCCCCCGTATGCAGTGTGATCACCTGCACAAGAACACGTGGAACATCAATGATTGTCTACTGGTCAAGAGTGATCGCAAAAATAGTGCATGCAGCATTTGTTCTGATTGCATTGGACTGGAACGCAGGCATTGATGTGCCACGCATTCTAGTGTGCGCGATCGCACTGCAGATGGGAGGGGGGCGTGGCTGTGGTGCCATTGACTGTGGTGCCTCCTCCCGTCCAAGAATGCAAGAAGCTGGCCAGGATGCGATCTAGTGCTATTCAGCAGCTAATCGTGCTGGAACGCACTGAAGCTGTTGTGAAAAAGCCCTGAATGCTGCTCTATACTCTGCACTGATCTGCCACATCTGCCCCGGCCTGCTGCTGTTTGCTACATCTGCCCTGCTGCAATCCTCCACATCTGCCCCGGCTGTACCCCCCCACATCTACCCCTACTGTGATCCTCCACATCTGCCCCTGCTGAGACTTTGCACATTTGCCCCTGCTGAGACCCTCCACATCTGCCCCTGCTGAGACCCTCCACATCTTGCCTCTGCTGAGACCCTCTGCATCTGCCCCTGTTGAGACCCTCCACATCCGCCCCTGCTGAGATGCTCTGCATCTGCCCCTGCTGTGTCTGCCCCTGCTGTGATCCTCCCCATCTGCCCCTGCTGCCATCCACTGCATCTACCCTGCTGAGACCCTCTGCATCTGCCCCTGCTGAGACCCTCCACGTCTTCCCCTGCTGAGACCCTCCACATCTGCCCCTGCTGAGACCCTCTGCATCTGCCCCTGATGTAATCCTCCGCATCTGTCCCTGCTGTGACTCTCTGCATCTGTCCCCACTGTGATCCTCCGCATTCATATACTATTCTGTATTGCTGTATAATGTATGTTGGGATTTGTAGTCCTCTAGAGCTGATGGTATTCTGCATTGTTGTGTAATGTATTGCTAGGATTTGTAGTCCTCTATAGATGATGGTATTCTGCATTCTTGTATAATAGATTGCTGGGATTTGTAGTCCTATATAGCTGATGCCATTCTGCATTGCTGTATAATGTTTTGCTGGCAGAAGTACTAGGGCCTCAGTGGTTTTAGCTGCGACAGGACCTGGTTATCCACTGATTTCCTAAAATCTTTAGTTTGTATTGTTTTCTAAAAACTGTCATATGACACAAAAAAAAGATATTGGTAATTGGTATTGGTGACTACTTAAAATATGGTATCGGTGCATGCCTATTACCAAAGTACAGACATCTAGTAACATGGACAGAGGCAGGGTTAATGGACTACAAGTGCAATTCATAGGCAGCCATCTGAGGGCACCGAGGGGGATGCGAAAATGCTCTTTTGCCTGTGTAGGCAAATATCCTAGCACCGGCCCTGCCAGCACACCTAGGAAACTTTTGTATTCAAAGAACTCAACAAATCTAAAAATATGCCAATGGCCAAACCCCTCTTTCTGGCATTGTCAATCATGTATTTCTCAAAGTCTGTTGGGTTGGATTTTAAAGTCATTCAAAAGGGGTTTGTTTACCTACAAAATGCATTTCAACATAGATAACAATTCCCTGTCCTAATACTTATACTAACCATGCTTGTAAACACCACACACAGAAACCTGCCTTACAACCCAACGCATTTCTAATATAAAAGTAAACCCTTGTTTACATACTCCCCTCTCCTGCACTGGGATCCTTTGCTCCAAGATTGTCTCCGCTTGTGCTGAGAGGTACCAATGCTGGGATCATACTATTAGAATCTACTGTAATGTATATTGTTATGTATGCAATAACCTCTGTACAACAGGTCACATAAAAAAGTATATCTAGGTATGTGCCCCCCCCCCCCGGTCCTTTTT
>NW_017308461.1:0-1856 GCF_000935625.1 Nanorana parkeri | reverse complement strand
ACTTTTTGTTTAACATTTTTTCCTCCTTACAGAAATATAGTTTGACAATCTTAATTCAACTAAATGAACTGTTGCACCGAGTTCCATTATAAACTCCTCTTTTTGAGCTTTTTGCTCCTAATATTTTCGAAGAATCAAGTAAACCCGTGTGCCTAGCGTATATTTACCCTACATGATGTTTTTATGCTTTTATACTTTTCCCTTTGATTTGGCTTCAGGTTAAATCTACATTGTTTAAACTAAATTATATTTTTTGGTAAATACTCTTTACAGTGAACTGTCAATGGGACAAAGTAAATGTTCCTTTTTTTGGTGGCTTTTAGTAAAGTATAATGAGGCTACTGTAATTTTGCTCAGCATGCCTTCTTCATTGTGTGTGGCTGGCAGGCATTCTAGCATCGGCTGCAAAGCATAGTCCACTCCCTTCCAAGGTTCCTGGGGCTGATCAGTCAATTTATATTCTTCTTGCTTTGCAATTTAAACTGCTTTCAAAATTGATGTGTGTGGAGACTGGCAGCTAAATGGAAAAACAACAATAACGGTTATTTGCTTTTGTGCACACTTGTAAAAAACAAAACACAAAAGCAAATTAAACTTTTCTAATGTACAGTAAAAAGTAGTTATGGGTTTGGTTTGAAGATGCCGTTCAACCATATTTGAGGTTGGAAGTAACAAAAAGAAGTATATTGACCACATTTTTCATTTTCCTTTGTATAGTGTGTTGACCATTGATTTGGGATACAGGCAACATGACATGTTATATATAAACCATTTCAAATACAGTTAATGTACTACTGTAAAAAGCTATTAAATGTATCGAAATGAATCCGATCAGAAAATACCTTGGGGCTGATTCATAAAAACAGAGAACAAAAAAAACACAAATACGGGAACTGTTGTCCACAGTGACCAATCAGAGATATTGTTACATTTTCATTAATAAAAGGTTTTGACAGGGTCACAGTTGAAATAGTGTTTTTTTTTTTATTTAAACCTGTTTGTGCTTTCCTTCTTTCTTTTTCCATTTCCTTCCTTTTTTCTATGCTACCCAGCAAAACGTCCTTCTTTCTTTCTTTCTCCTCACATCACAGAGTAACTAAGCTCTTAACATCCAAATGGTTTTGATTTCAGATTCCAGCATTGAAAAGGGTTAACCTGTGCTTAGGCATCTGCTAATTAAAGTGACATTAAAGTCTAAAATTGTAAGCTATTAGAAATGCTTAAATCACTTACAATGGATGCTGTTTTTTGATGTCTAAAATTTTTAGCTTCCTGCAAAATCAGCTGGTCCCTTTAACATTGGTCCTCATATTCTGGTTTAGGTGGCTCCTTTCCCTTGCAGGGTCCGATAGAGCCACTCTTGTGTGTTCTAGTAACCTGTGTGTGTCTCCACAAACATACAGGCACTCCTCTTTCCTCCCTCACTCCTCCCCGTTTCCAAACTAGTAGATGGACAGCTGTTGACAGTAGACGGACCTGTGTTTTTATGCATGCTTCACTACATTTTTATGCATGTTGTGTTTTTATGCTTAATTTTAAAATTAAGCATAAATAAAGAATTAATAAAAAATACAAAATAGAAGCAAAATGAAATGTTCTTTTTCATGGAGAATGCAATAAAATGTGATGCCGCATTATGGCCACTAGATAGAGCTGAGGGACATAGGATATAAGTATTTATTTCATATGCTCCTCAGCTTCATGTAGTAACTATAATGTGGTATTATATTACAGTACATTCAACCCAAAAAAATATACAAAGTACATTTATTTGCACACCCCATAGAAAATAATTGTGCCCTTGCAGAGACCTACATTTATTAGTGCAGAAAAATGCAGATCTCTGTACATGGTGT
>NW_017308460.1:162848-195681 GCF_000935625.1 Nanorana parkeri | reverse complement strand
GATGAACATCAGTCCTTCAGAGTGCTGCTGTACAGATTCTGCGTGTCCCAATCTGTCAGTGGGAATCACGCAGCTCTTTTGCATGCAGTCTTAATTCACACAGTCCCACATACAGGCCTGTCTTCTCCAGATCCCCCAGTCAGACTGGGCACGCTCAGTCACTGCAGTACATAGCCCTCCTCCTTCCTCTCGCACAGCATCCTGGGAGTGGTAGTTCACAAGAGCTCTATTAGCAATCCCCAGTCTCAGCTCTGCACTGCAATCCCCACAAATCTCTGCTTCAGATCTCACACAGGGACAAGTTAACTCCTTACAGTTAGGAACAAGAATCGCTGTGATAGCACATATATGTATATTATATAGGGGCTACACGGGCAATATTGCATGGGGGGAGCGTGGCAGGTAGGGGGTGGTGAGGGGCCCAAGAAAATGTTTGCCTGGGGTCCCATCAATATTAAAGACAGCCCTGCTAACATGTGCCACGCAGGCAGCGCAGCATGCAAGACTCAGGAGACTGATGTCACACACGTATGTGTATAAACACTCCCTGACAGGCTGGCCCAGAGATTTTGACAGATCCAGCAATGAGAAGGAAATTTCCAGCAAGTTCCCAGGTAACAACAGTCACTTACCCTAACTGATAACAATCGACAGAGGCAGAGTGTCAGGAAGTTATCAGATGACAAGATTTCTGGTAGTATTTTGTGCACTTATCAAACAGATATAACAAAACTCTTTCAATTGTGTTTTTAACAGTCCAAAGGAGACCAAATTGAAATAAGATAAGTTAATTGATAGGGTTTACATACCCTTTAAAGACTTAACATCAGACATACTTTTTCTTGTTATGTTTAAGACTTTATCCTCTGGCCCATTTGTCATTAGTGGACACAGCAGAGATGTAGGGGTTGCAGGATGAAAACACTGCGTGGCAAAGGGCACAGACATCCAGTGTTCCTGGAAGTGTTGAATGCCAGAGAGGCTGCAGCAATAGAATGGGGAGAAGCTAAGAGACACAGGCTGCTGAGCAGATAAGTCTAAAAACTCTTCCATTGCAAGGACCTTTCAACTGATGTTTTTTTTTTTGGGGGGGGGGGGGGTTTAAAACAAACAGGGGCGGTTTTTTTTTATCTTCTCCTCTAAAGACTTTTTAAATGTTGTTTTTTTTTTTTGGGGGGGGGGGGGATTTAAACCAGACAGGGCTGCTTTAATTGCAGTAGAGAAAAATCAGGTCGTCTTCCCTGCCAGACAAGGGATGTGCTTTGTGGCAGAGCTATGTAAATCCCAGAATTGGATGGAAAAACATACAAATCCTTTGGCAGGTAATCAGAATTGGATGGAAAGACATACAAATCCTTTGGCAGGTAACATGGTCTGCAGACTCTGCACATATCTATTTCATCTGGGTATTTTGCTCTTTGCCTGGAGTTCTGCTTTAACTCTGACAGCAGGTCGTGGATGAAGCAAGATACTATGAAATTCACGCCAATAGATCTCCCCAGTGGGGCTCAGTATGTATGATAATCTCAGCATTCTGCCAAAAAGAAATTAGTGTTTTTTTGATACTGTGCTTTTCAAGACCCTTGAAAAACATGAGCATAGTTTCTTTTTTCCCATCTGACATTCTAAAGGTTATCCTGAATTTCACTTTAATGTCCAGATGTGAAAGTTATAGATATGTCTATCAGAGCTGCAGATTGCCGCTGAATGAGCTGGAGAGAGCATTGTTGGAGTACCTCTCCAACAGAAAAATTCCCCAAAAAAAGAACTTTGACAAGTAGCTGCCTGGCATCTACACCAATATCTCATTATTGATCCAGTGAACAGTGTGGAGAGGGTCAAGGTGACCAGTCTGGCAGCAGCCAGGCAGGCGAGTGCTACAACTACCCACAGTAAATTAGAATTGATGAAATGTGTGATAGAAAATTAGATACTGCGCTGCACAGCTGTTCTTGATATGTGAAGCCTTTCAATAGCAAAAGCATCTTTTAAATTGAGCAGATTAGTAAATCAGCTGAATCCATTTGGCAGAGTTTATATGAGGCAGGCCGGTATTTATTAACATCTCTTATCCTCTTTATATGAAAATGATAAATTATTATAATAAACCTGTTTTCCTGCCAGCCCAGGCTGAGAACAAGTACAGCCCTTGTAGATAAATGTATCCTTGTACGTGTGACTAAAGTTTTAAAAGCTTATAATAGTAATATTATGGGGGTGATTTACAAATGTTTTGCCCAATGCCGTTTGCATACCATGCCCGCCACTGGATGGAGCCAAGGAGCATAGGAAATGCTCTTTGGCTCCATCCCTCCCCCCATCCCAAGATGCTAGGTGTCATCGTTGACTTGGACCTCACCTTTCTGCCCCACATCCAATCACTATCCAAATCCTGGCGCTTTCACCTTCGTAACATCTCTAAAATATGTCCCTTCCCCACCAATGAAAGCACAAAGCTATTCATCCATTTACTTGTTGTCTCTCATCTTGACTATTGCAATTCCCTCCTCATCGGCCTACCACAAATCAAGCTATACCCCCTTCAGTGTATCATGAATGCTGCTGCTAGACTCATCCACCTAACTAACTGTTCAGTGTCTGCAACCCCCCTCTGCCAATCCCTCCACTGGCTGCCAATCACCCAAAGGATAAAATTCAAAATAATAACAACTTTCAAAGCCATCCACAACTATGCCCCGGCTATATCTCCGACCTTGTCTCAAAGTATCACCCTACCATCCCCTCTGCTCTTCCCAAGACCGCCTGCTCTCTAGTCCCTCATCAACTTCTCCCATGCTTGCCTCCAGAACTTCTCTAGAGTCTCTCCTATCCCTACCCCAACCTGTCCATCTATCTCCTACTCTGACTGCCTTTAGGCGATTCCTAAAGACTCATCTCTTCAGGGAAGCCTATCCCACCTCAACCTAACCTCTGAACTATTACTTCCTCAAACAATTCATCCCCACACAGCTACCTTCTCATGTATCACTTGCCCCTCACTTTTAGATTGTAAACTCTCATGGGCAGGGCCCTCCTTACCATCTTGTCTTTATTTGTATTGTGATTGTAATGTCTTCCTTATATTGTAAAGTGCTGCGCAAACTGTTTATGCTATATAAATCCTGTATGATAATAATAATATAATAATAATCTCTTGGTGGCAATGCTGTGCAAATGGAATTTGCCCAGCTATATGCTGGACGGAATGTTTATACATCAGCCCCCTTGTCTTGGCAACACTGGCACGGTATTTATTCATTGACTATTTTATACAGCATATAATAGTCCACACTGCATTCTACAACCCAGATAGCAAGGATACCTTGCCACAAACTTGTGGCAGGGTTAAATCGTAATTCTTGTTAACTTGCTGCACACATTCCTGGCAAGTTGCTTGTTAACAGAACACTTGCAGCACAAGTTCTAGTTGACACTTTTTGAATTTGTAGCAAATTTGCTTGGCAAGTCTACAGCAAGAGTCCTGCAGGTCTTAGCAAGAGCTCTGCAAGTGTACAGCACTTCTGCAAAGCACGTTGATCTGGAGACTTGCAATGCAATGACTTGGTGTAATTGTGCAACAAAATTGTGAAGGTTGGCAAGTCTGCAATAGTTTAGCAAGTCATTTTCAAACTTGCAGTTCAATTGCTTGCTATCTGGGAAGGAACACTGGACCATTTACAATCTCTATAAAACCTTTAATATTCGTGCTTATGGATATCTCTCCCTTGTTAGCCCAATATGTGACAGCTGCAGTGAAAAACCAAAAAGATCAAAGATCTGGTGGTCGATACATCAAGACTTGAAAAACACACCACACTATCTCCACTCTATTTAACCATAAAAAGAAGTGTTCAATGTTCACTATAAAAATACACCTATCATCAGGTAAATATGCAAATCAAGCAACAATGTCAATTAACCCCCTGTGAATTAGACGACAATGAAAAACAGTGTTCCAGTGTTCCTGTTTATGTGAATTAATGTATAACGAATTTCATGCAAAAGAAACACAAAATGCAAAAAAAAATTTAAAAAACGCAATATAACCACCAAAACTTCCTGTCAATAGTACTCCTAAAGTTTGATAACAGGTGATGGAATATATAATCAACCAAAACATGTGTAATAAATAAATAAGTGAGTAAGCTGAATAAAAATTAGTATATTGAAGTTCATATGAAAGAATTAATTTGTTAAGCCAATGCATCCCCGTGCTCCACCTTCATGCAATCTAGTGCTCATGAACACTCACCAGATCCAACTGATGAGATAGCATGGAAAGAAATTCCTCTTTCTCCCTCATAGACTGGAAACAACTTCTTGTCGCAAGTACCGATGCATTCTCATGATACGATGTTCAACGGTATTTCTATAGCAATGTGTGCATAGTCGCTCAAATACCGGCTTCACTCCCCTCCTACCGTGTTTCCCCGAAAATAAGACACTGTCTTATATTTTTTGGGGGCTCAAAAAAACACACCAGGTCTTATTTTCGGGGTAGGTCTTATTTTTTTTAATGTACAACAATCCACACTTGTACAGCAGTCTACATGTATTCATGTACAAAAATATGATGATCAGGGCAATCAGGGGTGCCGTACCTTTCCAAGAGCAATTTGCTAACCAATCGCTGGCCAGAATGAGTGAAGCGCACTTTCACTATCGATTCCTCACAGGCGGAGTGCATTTGGTATCACTCCGCCTGTGACATGAGCTGGCGCTATAGAGAAGACATCGGCTTATGCGGCTCTGCTCCCTCCGGTGCCGCCTCGCTTCCTCTAGCGCCGGCTTTGTTGGCACCGCTGATTCTCTCCTGCCTCTTCCGCGGCTCTTCAAGTTCCCCCTTATGCCACCACCGGCCCTGGGAATGGTCACAACTAGGTCTTATTTTCGGGGTAGGTTTTATTTTCGGGGAATATAGAATATAGAAAGGAAGGGGATAATTTTTTTACTATGCTGATTGATTTTATCTGTATGTAAGATTTTAATCATCTTTGCACAAATAAACTTTAAAGGATTTTATGCTGTGTGCATTTTCATTTTGTTTTTTGGGGAGCTGTACTCTGATTGATATCTGCAACTATCTGCCTCTGTGAGAAGTTCCATGCTCACCCATAATTGGTGAAGTTGTGAGATCGAGATCCTATATAGGAAAGGAGTGAAGCATTCCTTTGCAGAGTGACATGGTAGAGTATTTCTTCTCTTAGAGATATCTTTCCGTTTTATTGACCTAACAGGATCACTTTAAATGCTCACAATCCGTGCTCTATTTCCTGCAAGGCTTTTGGTAATTCAAGTGCAGATTCTCTTTTTGCCCATTTCTAAAAAGTGTCCTGACTGCTAAAAAGGGCGTATCCACCGAAAGGCAAACAAGGCATTTGCCTTGGGCAGCACTTTGCAAGGGGGCAGCAAAATGCCGCCCCCAAATCAGTGTTGCTAGCCAGGCCGCACAGCATCAAGCAGCCTTGGCTGCCTAATCAGGTAAATTAGGCAGCCCTTGTTGGGTCTCACAGCCGCCTAATTTACCTGAGAGAGCTGCTGGGAGGTGGAGGTGGGACCGGAAGCTGGGTGGAGGCGGTGCTGGGTCGGGGTGTCTGATGGAGGGATGACCTGGAGGCTGGCTCGGGGAGCTTCAGGTAAGTGGAGGAGCACATGTGTGCAGGGAAAGGGACCCTGCACAGCCCACCATAGATCCTGCAGAGCTCTGCAGGGTCTATGGTGGGCTCTGCAGGGTCTGTGGTGGGCTATGCGTGGTCTGTGGTGGGCTATGCGGGGTCTGTGGTGGGCTATGCGGGGTCCGGGGTGGGCTATGTGAGGTCTCATGTGGGCTATGCAGGGTCTATGGTGGGCTATGCGGGGTGTGTGGTTGGCCATGCGGGGTCTGTGGTTGGCCATGCGGGGTCTGTGGTGGGCTCTACAAGGTCTCAGGTGGGCTATGTGGGATCTATGGTGGGCTATGCAGGGTCTCTTGTGGGCTATGCGAGGTCTGTGGTGGGCTCTACAAGATCTCAGGTGGGCTAAGTGGGGTCTATGGTGGACTGTGTTGGGTGTGTGGTGGGCTCTACAAGGTCTCAGGGGGGTTATGCAGCGTCACAAGTGATCCTTTACAGTCCACCTGAGACCCCAGCTTCCCTGCTACGCTACTAACGCAACCTGTCAGAAGCTGGGTACAGCGTGCATGTTGGGGGGTGCCCAAGTATAGTCTTTCCTAGGGCAGCACAAAACCTAAATACACTACTGCTGCTAATGCCCACCTAGTCTACTCTACATGTTATGTGCACTATTGCAGTCAGACTTATAAAAATGTTTTATCTTTCTGGGGCTACAGTCTTCAGTCATATGATTTTAAGCTGTCTTAACTCTCTTTGTAAGAAGTAGCAAAGGCTTGGAAACTGGTGCTCCCAGAATATCACATTACCTGCAACAAGGTGATTTTACTTTAACTCTCTAAGAAAAATATTTGGATCCTTCAAAAAATAAAGCCTAGACATTTACTAGAAGCCCAGATCACTAGGCTGAAGGTGTCTTATTTTAGACAAATGAGAAGAAGCAACTCAATAGAAAAGACAATTATGCTTGGAAAAGATGAAGGGAAAAGAAGATGACCAGCAATAAGGGGAAGGATACAGTCACAGAAACTGTGAACATGTTGTTGCGAAGACTTAAGTCTAGGTTTGCCACCTTTTCTTCAAGCCAAACCCGAACACTGTAGTGCCTCACGGCAATTTTTTTGTAAAGTATACCGTATTTTTCGCTCCACAAGACACACTTTTTTCCCCCAAAAGGAGGGGGGAAATGTAAAAATGTGCCTGTATCTTATGGAGCGAATACCGATCGCTCGACGCCCGGAACATGCAGTTTCGGGCGCCGGCCGAGTCGTTTTTTTGTACATTCAGCCCTGTTTCTGACAAGCAGAGCTGAATGTACAGTGGGAGCCGCTGCTCGTTTAATAAAAAAGTGATCTAATTAGATCACTTGTATTAAATTGAGCGGCGGCGGTCTCAGCGGTCACTGAACTGCAGCTTCAGTCACAGAATCCCTGCGTCCTATGGTCCGGAGCATCTTATAGAGCGCAAAATACGGTACATTATGTACATATTTTGTGATTAAATAACATTGGAGTTAATCACAACTTGCCCGTGTCCCACAGGTCCCCAGATATACATTCTGTACATATACAATGCCCCCATAAGATGCCCGTGTCCCACAGGTCCCCAGATATATATTCTGTACATAAACCATGCCTCCATAAGATGCCAGTGTGCCTCAGGTCACAGGACAGGTTTTCTAAAACAATACAGACTAATGATTTCAGGACAGTGGTGGAGCGTCAGAGCCAGGTCCGCGCTGCAACCTCTGTGACCCTGGTAGTTCTTGTGCAAAGTATTCGCACCGGTATCTGAACATCCCTACAAATTAGGGATGCACCGATACCAGGTTTTCGATATATTTTTATATATGTCTTTTCCAGTACTCGCCGATACCGAGTACCGGTGCCTTGTACCTCCGATTAAGAGGAAGTCAGGTGGTGGATCATGACCCGTCGCCCGGCTTCCTGATTGCCTGTGAAGCCTAGCGAAAGAAAATGGGCTTCACTTGAGGCTGTCTGACCAATCAGGAAGCCAGGCGGCAAGTCATGAGGTACCGTCTAGCTTCCTGATTGGTCAGGAATCCAGACTGCCTAGCAACAAGTGAAGCTGGCCTTTCTAGCCAATCAGGAAGCCGGGCGGCATGTCATGACCTGCCTTCCTGATTGGCTAGGAAGTTGGCTTCACTTGTTTCTAGGCAGCGTGGCTTCCTGACCAATCAGGAAGCCAGGGTGCGAGTCATGATGTACGACCTGGCTTCCTGATTGGTTAGGAAGCCAGGCTGCCTACCAACAAGTGAAGCTGGCTTCCAAGCCAATCAGAAACCCGGGAGGCAGGTCATAACCCACCACCTGGCTTCCTGATTGGAAAGGAAGATCGGCTCCATGCTCCCGTATTGGAGCAGTTGGGCGAGTACTGATACTGATACTAGTATCGGTGCATCCCTAGTGCAAATCTATTTTATTGATAGTTGTCATTCAGGAGTCCCCTTCATCAGGCTCAGAAAATATATTTTAGAATGTCTATATAAAGGTTGTCGTACTTTTATACAATGTCATTTCTGGGCCTGATGAAGGGGACATGGCACGGCCCCGAAAGTGATTGTCGTTTGAATGACAACTATCAATAAAATGGATTTGCACTAACATGAAATCTTAGTGCTGGTGACATCTGTATTGGACAATATGTATGTAGCGCTCACCCCCGAAGGAGCCGCTGAATGATCGGGTCTTCTGTTTCACCTCTGTGGCACACCACAAGCAATGAACCCACAGCACACCAGCACACCTTGAAAGGATTTGGTAACAGATTTACTGATAACACAATATATGAAGGCAACTAAGGCAATAGTAAACCCAACAATCACATGAAAGAATATTTAGCAACAGGCTAAGGCACTCTGCAACTCAGTGACTGCAGCTATTTGCTGTCAGCCCTGATATAAGAGAGGGCAATTGTCTCCAAAGGCTTTCCCCTGAATGGGGTGTATGTCCCTTTAAGGTCTCCCTTTAACAATGTCCGACCCATCCTATACTACTGGCCAGTAGTGGTGTCCTAGGTTAGCCGGCGTTGGGGCCCTTACTGTAGTGCAGATATGAACAATAAACAGGTTGTCACTGCGGCCAATGGCCTCTCACCACTCCTCAGATCAAATGGGAAGAGATGTCTGCTGGCAGAAGCTGGACGTCCTCTCTCTCTCTTAAGTCAACTCTGGCGAAGAAGGTGAAGTCATCTGGGTCGTCTCCATCTGGCTCCGCTCTCTCAGCTGGGCTGACTGGGTCACTCCTATGGCTGGTCCGTCCGTGCGACTAGGCCTCAACGTCCTCTCTGCAACCGTGTCACCGGTCTCACTTCAGGCACTCGATCGGGACCTTTCCGTCTCAGCAAACTCAAGTCTGTCTCTCTGTACACCGCTGCACAGAGCCTGTGTGTTCCTGTATGTCAGCGGTGACCACACAGCTCTGCTGCACACAGTCTTAGCCCTCGTTCCCACCTGAACGTTTTGTAGCGCGTTCTACGCTCGACGAACGCTCTACAAAACGCTCAAAAATATAAATCCCATTGTAGTCAATGGTCTCGTTCCCACCTTGGCGTATTTCCGCCCGTCCCTAACGCACTACAAAACGGCCCACGCCTGAAAAGGTACAGGTACTACTTTGGGCCGTTTTGTTGCGCGTTTCCATTGGGATACAGCCAAGTAGCCTTCGGAAACGTGCGACAGACGCGCATATGCAATACGCCTAGGTGTGAACGAGACCTTAACCCACACAGGATTACACAGGTCTCTCCTCTTCAGATGGCTGTCCCAGACTGAGGGTGCTCCTCAGTTGCAACCCATAAGCCTCCTGTTTCCTTCCCATGGCATCCTGGGAGATGCAGTTCCCAAAATCCTTTCAGCAAAAATGTATCCATATCAGCTCTGTACTACAGTCTCCACAATCTGTGCTCTCTGGCTCCACCTGACACCACAATAGGGCTACATGTACTATTGCAGATAAAAGATGCCACCACAAAACATTTCACAGGTTACCTATGGCATTTTTTGGGGGACATGTTTTACGTACAATACCCCCCCTTCTTTTCAATTGATATTTAAATAAATGTAGTAAATACCTGTTAAGATGCAGTCCCAGATGAAAGCGCTTCACGCCAGCTGCCGGAGGATGATTTCTCCCTCTCTCCTCTCTCTCTGATGTTACTTGACTCACCCAGCTCCAGCAGCGGAGGAGAAACAGAGGAAGGGAGAGTCAAGGGACTGAAAACAGCGGCACCCGGCGCCCACCACAAGTTACTAGCCACAAGTCCGGTTTGTATAATGTGTCCGGCTGTGAGGTGGGCTCACCCCCGGACACAGGATTCCAAACCCGGACTGTCCAGGAAAATACCCTACTGTGGGAGGTTAACCCCTTGATGACCCATGACAGGATAATTCCATCATGGGTCCCTAAGGGGTTAAACAGACAATGTTCATATTTGTAGACCCGGCGACCAGCTTTACAGTAGAAGAGATTTTGGCGACTCAGCTGTCACCAGATCGCTTCTATGGGCCGGTAAACTGTCCGCTGAATGCCCCCTCTGCGTTTCCCAGGCTCCTCTGCTCCCCTTGTGTGTCTGGGACCGGCATCTCGGGTGTCGGTGGGAAGCTAGGAAGGAGAGCGGAGAGCCTCGCTTCACCGTTCTCCTCCCCGTACTGTGGGACCGGGAGCGATGCAGATTACATCACTTCCAAGCTCATAGCTGTCAGTGCTCGGTTCACGAAGCCTGCGATCTGCACTTCAATAGCTTATTTCCTATGTAAAGGTTACACTAGGGGTCTTTTGGACCCCCAGCATCACCTTAAAGAGTACCTGTCACCACCAATATGCTATCACATGGGGGATTGTAAGCCCCCTATGTGACAGCAATTAAAGTAAACTTTTAAATAAAAACAGTTTTAAAAATAAAATAAATGTAAAAATAATGTAAATTTTTTTTAAAGTATTTTATTGTGTTTTGGGCACTACATTTAACTTAAGTGCATTTTTCACTGAAAAATGCACTTTAGTTAAATCGCATATCAAACTCCCCTCTTCATTCTGGGGTAGGAGGGGGCGTGGCGGTGCATTGAAGTCAATGGCACCGCAGCCACACACCCCCAACTGCGGTGTAATCAGACGTGTAGCAAAACATTGCCTGTGTTGCGGTCCAGTGCGAACGCAAAAAGATAGAGCATGCAACATTTTTTTGCGTTTTCACTGGACCGCAACGCAGGCAATGTTTTGTCACGCGTCCGATCACACTGCGGATGAGGGGCGTGGCTGCAGTGCCATTGACCTCCATATAACGCCATGCCATCGACTGCTGGAGAATTACTTCTCTCTCTCTGCTCTCTCGGTGATGTCACTTCCTCTGACTCGCACAGTGCCAGCCACGGAGGATCAAAGGAGTAAGAGAGAGAGGGAGAATCGAGCTACTCAAAACATCGTCACCCGGTGCTCGCTGACTTCCGCTCTCTCCCTGCTACCCACCGCTCGCCATGGTGCCACCAAGTACAGGTGAGCAGCGGCCTCCCGCCCGGGCACAGGGTTCAAAACCCGTACTGTCCGGGTGATTCCCGTATGGGTGGCAACCCTACTTAAGACCCAAACAGTAGGACAGATCACTCTGGAGAAGCACCATCCATGCAGCCACCAAGAGTTAATACTGACTTGATGGCTCTTTAACAAGAGACATCTTTAGGCTGCCATTCCTGACTTCTCTAAGAATGCTATTTTTTTTTTGGCCACCATGGTGATTTAATGGCTCCAAAAATCTGACCCAGAACAAGTTTGCAAATCAGAGGTTCAAACTTTACTCTGACTTCCTTATCCATATACAGTATAGTTGTCTGGTGCACTACAGCTATGTCTGTACGAAAGAAAGAAGCTCTGGGCAGGTGTTCCCTGCATGTATTTTGGGATTTAAAATGTAATTTTGACAAGACTATACTGCACATACTTAAAAAAATATATTTTTACTGCTTGATATGTGGAAAAACAAGGGAAACCAAAAAAATACAATCATTTATTAAAATTCCCCTTTTCATTGCAGCCGAGATCTCTCCCTGGAAACCAAATGCCAAATTCAAGGCCAAAAAAAGCACACATTCGTTTTATGTTACTTTCCAGCATACATCTCCTAATCTCTTTGAATTTTATCTTTTATCTCATGAGACCAACAATGAATGCATTACGAAGACTTGACAATTTTTACAAGAGTAACTGAAATACAGAGTTTTACTTAAAGGGAGATAACATTTACATTACTACACAAGCTATAAACTGTTATCAATCAAAGTTTTAGCCCGCCACCCCCCCCTCCCCCATCTTTTTCTTTGGATTTGCATATTCCCATAAGCCAGTATTGTTTTTGCTGGCTTTCTTTATTTTATTGTAAACTATTATTTCCATGGTTGGAGGATTTAAAGAAAGCAGGTTCCTGCCATGCTGATACCTTTAACATGTGTATGTTACAGAATGATGGCCTTCAAAAACAGGACCCATTTCTCACATCTTTATCCCATTACTCACAAGCATTGTGCTCTTCAGCATCTTATGTACTCCAGTAATAGAAGAGGTTTTATCCACAGCTCAAGGTGAACCTGTGCTTTGCCAATTTTTTAATAGGCTGCTCTGCTCCCTTTCACTACTGATACTTATCACCCTATACAGACGTCAATGCCAAGTAAAAAAGCCCAGTGGAAGCTGCAAGTCAGTGTGGTTGAGGCTTACACAAGACTAAGGACTCCCCCCCCTCCGAATGTGACAGCACTGAAGTCTTGTGAATGACTACTTAGGCACCCCAGTGCTGCATCATGGAAGCAAGGGACAGAGTCACATGCTCAGGGCCGGATTTACTCCCACTGCCGCCCCAAGGCCAGGTTCCACAATACTGGAAGTATCTGACAGCTGGGGGGAGGAGTTGCGGCCCGCTGCGCCTTGATTGGCCGGCGGCCGCACACTACTCCGAGGACATCTTTCCTGAAGATTGAGGAGCAAAACTGAACGTCAGACCCAAGATAAGGCCGAACCAGTGATTTATAAACTTGTGGAAGTATGTATTTATCTCTTGCAAAAAATAGCTCTTTTAATACATTGTAGTATTTTGCTCGCTTTGCTATTTGCAGCTTGGCATTGCATGCTATTGCTGAGTCTGTAGTCAATAATGACCCCCCCCCAGGTCTTTCTCCATCCCTGACTTCCCCAGAGCAGCACCTCTTAGACAGTAATTTGCGTTCATGTTCTTAGCTTCCATATGCATAACTTAGCATTTTTCGATTTTGAATTGCATCTGCCGTGCTGCAGCCCACGCCTCAATTTTATTTAGGTCTTGCAGGAGTGATTTTATGGTTTGTTTTTGTTCTACAGGCATTACCCTACAAAGCTTAGTATCATCAACAAACACTAGATTTTTGCTGATGACTTCCAGTGGCTGATCTCCCCACAGATCACTGAAAGCGGACTTGATGTGAATCACATCAGTTTCAGTGTGTCATTTCTCTGACTGATGTAGCCGGAGAAGAAGCTGGTGAAGCAGATCAAGGTTCCTTATGCACTCTTTGATATTATGTCAGTTTGCTTTCACTGGTAGTTTGAAGAACCCATTAAATCTGAATCCCAGACAGACAACTCAATACACAGGTTAAGAACATATAACTGTGTAGCCTGGATTTATGCTTCTGTTAAACCAGAATGTTCAACCAGAATTCTGTTCAGTTTTGACTTGTGATCTTGGCTCCCCTGCCAGATAGAACAGCCAGATATTTAAACCTCTTGTAACCCCCATCACCCTGCTGCCTGCAATTGAGAATTTTCACAGCATTCACTAAGCTTATTAAAAATTCCCTTGTTTTAAATGGAGTAAATGGTAGTTTTTACCTACTCAGTTAACTGATCTATTTTTTCCTTTTAATTAGGGATGATCAGATACCAGTTCAGATACCAGTGTCGATACTTGGCATTTTCATGAGAGCTACCAGGGTTGCAGCGGTTGCAGCTGGGCCCTAGCTCTGGCACTCCACCACTGTCCTGAAATCATTAGTCTGTATTGTTTTAGAAAAACTGTCATATGACAATAAACAAAAATGTATTGGTACTTGTATCTGTGAGTACTTGGACAAGTATCAGTACTTGTACTTGGAAAAATGGTATCGGTGCATCACTTCGGTGCATATATTTATTTATTTTAAATCATACACTAAAATGGGGATGTACAAATCCCAGGAGCTCTGTATGCTCCTTAAAAATGACAGCTGCCTCCTAAGTTTTTTTAATTTTTCTTTAGTCTAGTCCTGGAGCTGGAAAAGTATCTGTACACGTACTTGTACTTGTACCGAGTATGGTACTTGGTATCTGAACATCCCTACTTTTAATGGAAACAATTATCTGTTTGTGCCTGGTGTGGCCTGCATTATATATCACTGGATTTGGGGCATGGTTAATGGAACAGTAATGCAGCACATTATGTAGAAACACGTGGATCTGAGAGACAGTATTCAGGAAAACATCAATCTTAATGACTAGTCAGGCATTAACAGTTTTCTGCAATCTAGGTTATTTAGTTTAATGGGGGTGCTTTTCCCCCTAGCATAAACCATTAGAAAGTCAGCATATAATCATATATGTAATATGTGGAAAATATCCAGTAAATCCATATGATATACCATCAAGAGGACAAAGAGAACAAGGAACTGCTGCCTTCCAAACATCTGATATCGCATTGCCGGCTGCAATGCGCTGCAGTGCGTTCCGGCCAGAATCGGACCGGAACGCACTGCATCTGGTGTGAACGTACCCTTACATTACCATATTTTAAACCACCTTCTATTGAACCACCATTCACAAAATTGCTAAAGCTGTCCATCCCACCAAGGATCTTCACATCATGCCATCCAAGGACCTTTGTCCCACCATACAGCGCCACCTTCCTGAAATTCTCCTCCAGAGACCATTGAACATTTTGTACATGGAGATCATATCCCCCCTTAATCTCCTCACCTCCAATGTGAACATGTTTAAATTTAGTAGCCTTGTCTCGTAGCTCTGGTCCTCCATACCCCTAATTAGTTTGGTTGCTCTCCGCTGGACTTTTTCTAACTCAAGGACATCTTTTCTTAGTACTGGTGACCAGAACTGGACCGCGTACCCTCCCAATTTTGGTGTCATCCGCAAACACGCAAATATCTCTGTTAACACCCTGCCTGATGTCATTAATAAATAAGTTGAACAATAATGGGACCCAGCACACACCGTCACACCGCTCATTACACTAGCCCAGTCTGAAAAGGTGCCATTTACAGATACCCTCTGGACCCGTTCCCGTAGACAGTTCTCTATCCACGTACACACCACCTCATCTATGCCCATAGCTCTCAGCTTGTGTAGCAAGCGTTTGTGTGGTACCGTATCAAAAGCCTTTGAGAAATCCAGATATACCACATCTACCGGCTTCCCTCCGTCCATATCTCTACTTACCCCCTCATAAAAAGTTAGCAAGTTAGTTAGGCAGGAACGATCTTTCCTGAACCCATGCTGATTGTCATTAACTATCCCGTTTTCCTGAACAAATTCTACCAGATAATCCTTTATTATGCCCTCTAGCATTTTAAAACCTACCGATGTTAGACTGACCGGCCTATAGTTCCCAGGTTGGCAGCCAATAACTCACCCAGATGTGAGTATAACATTAAGAACTTCCTTTGATCGTCCCTCCACCTGCCTGCTGATCCACACTAGGTTGTTGGCGCTTCTCTACCCCTCCCTTTTGGTTTTCTTCAGTACAAATGTTGCACACCCCGGTTGCACACCCCGGTCCGCACATTCGAGAAGCAGCACACCCTGTGGCCCCTTTCTGCATTTCTGTATAAAGTATTACTGGGAGTTGTAGTCCTCTATAAAGAAATGCAGAATGGTAACGGCTATAGGTGGGCAGGGCGGGGATTGTAAGAGCCAGTGAAGCCCAAAAAAAATTTTGCACGGAGGCCCATTGTTCCATAGGTCCGCCACTGCCCCCTGCTCTCTGCTCCCCAATCATCCTTCCTTCCTCAAGCTAGCAGATGGAAAACAACGGGGCACTGTGCTGTGCCTTTTGATCTTGTATTCATTAAAAATGCAGAACATTAACAATGTAGGTCAAACAGCACATAGGCATAATGTCTCCCCTCTTGGCTGTCATTGGGTCCTGATCTCGTGCTAGCTCAAGATAAACTTTCCTCTGTTTCACAGAACCTCCCCTGTCTGATCTGCTCTCCAGATTCCATGGACCTCTACTACCCTGTGGAGCATCTCCTCCTAGTTCAGGATGCCAGGTCATACAAGCAACAATACTCTCTTCATACACATCTTTAAATCAGTGGGTCAGTCAGAGGAGGCTCATCCACATCGAAAAATGACTGTTGAAGATAGGGTAACTGCTCAGCCGCCAAAAGGCTAATTTGGTGATGTACAACATTATCTTGGTTTGCAAGTCTTGTATGTCGGAGGGTGGCCCATGTTCAGCAATCTTACTGTTGGCAAAAAGGGAGCCTGGCCACAAGAAGGAGAAGGACACACTAAGCTTATTCTGGCTAGTTGTGTTGATGTAACATGGACCACCATATATCTACCCCAAAAGCCCCATGGCTTTGTGGGGTCTCACCAGGGTAGCAGATTTTGCCTTATACACACATGCGATGACTCACCGGCCCAAGAGTGAGGAGGAGACTCAGCCCAAGTGATTCCGTCAGGTAACGAAGGGAAGGGGGAGGAGTCTATGTCCGTGACGTCACCGGACTCCTCCCTCCGTCCCCCATCACGGACAACTACATCACCCGACTCCTCCCCCCTTGCCTTCGTTAGCCGACAGAGCCACTCGGGGAAGGGGGGAGGAGTCCGGTGACGTCGATGTCCGTGACGTCACCGGATCTCCGACGGAAGACCCGGAAGCCGGCGGAGAGGTGAGTAACTTTGATCGATCAAAATAATGTTGATCGATCAAAGAAATTAACGATTTATTGACGGCACACCAGAAAATATCTCACGGCACACTAGTGTGCCGCGGCACAGTGGTTGAAAAACGCTGCTCTAGGCACATGCCTAATGTAGTTAAGAAAATGGCCCAGAGGGTTGTGAAAGATATACATTACACCTGGCCAAGGTTGCTTCAGTTATTAGCAGTAAACAGCATGTAAGCACACAGCTCTGTTGACCAATTGGATTGTGACTGGACGAGGGACAGATCAGCATCACGATACAAGGCATTTTATGAATGAAGGAGGTGGAGTATGACCCCCAAAGCCTTCACTGTATGCAGTATACTAGAGCCAGGAGTTTTCAGAGCTGGAAGTTTGGCGCCTACAGCGGTTTCATAATGAATGAAAGTTAAAGATTTTACCTAACGTAGCAGCATCCACCCACAGGACAAACATCATTAGGGGTAATTATATTTTATAGAGTGTGCAATTATTATTTTTCCCAGAGTTCAGTTTTAATTACAATTCTCCCTTGGCACTTATGCACTTATTGCCAGTACGTACTGATTCTATATGTTTTCCAATCAAGCACTTATGCATTTTCCAACAACTAAAAATACTTAACCCTATATTTTACATAATTTACAAGTATAAACTGTTGTGATGAGTTTACCTTAAGGGCTAGTTCACACCATAACTGCGTGCGTCTGCACAGCTTCAGTGCAATGCGTTTTGCCGAGTTTTTACCATGATTTTGATGCTTTCTTTAGCTTAAAATGGGCAATGTCTGGTGGACGTGTCTGGGTTTGGCGGTTGCCAGGAGAACTGTACTTAGTTCCAGTGAAGGTAACTCTTAAGGCATCAGCATACCAAGGCATTTTGGACAATTTCATGCTCCCAACTTTGTGGGAACAGTTTGGGGATGGCCCCTTCCTGTTCCAACAGGACTGTGCACCAGTGCACAAAGCAAGGTTCATAAAGACATGAATGAGCAAGTTTGGGGTGGAGGAGCTTGACTGGCCTGCGGAGAGTCCTGACCTCAACCCGATAGAACACCTTTGGGATGAGTTAGAGCGGAGACTGTGAGCCCGGCCTTCTCGTCCAACATCAGTACCTGACCTCACAAATGCACTTCTGGAAGAATGGTCAAACATTCCCATAGACACACTCCTAAACCTTGTGGACGCCTTCCCAGAAGAGTTGAAGCTGTTATAGTGGCAAAGGGTGGGCCAACTCAATATTGAACCATACGGACTAAGACTGGAATGCCATTAAAGTTCATGTGCCTGTAAAGGGAGGCGCCCCAATAGTTTTGGCAATACAGTGTATATAATTCTATATCTATATAGATCTATATCTTTTAGATCTTTTGCAAGCAGAAATGTAATGAATTGACAAGCAAGAAATGTAAGGTAGTAGTCTAACCAGCTGTCAGCTCTATTGTTCTTTCATTACGAGTTCTTGAGGACCTTGTCCCAGCAGTAGGAAGACTGCATGTATGCTGTCCTGAAGGTGACAAGGAAATAGAGCAGATGAATGGACACATGTGAAAGCTTCCTTGAAGGGAGGGCATCCTTTCTGCAAGACTTGTTTACAGAGTCCGCACATCTTTCAGCAGCACTCATGTACCCTGCTGTATTCATCTCAGAGCAGAGTAGTCTTTGAGCTGTACAGATAGATAAAGAGGTTCTGCTTGGAAGCCTGCAGCTTACTTGTACCATGTTTTAAATTTTCCAAATGAGAGGTTCAGAATTAGACAGATGTAAACAGCATGCCAGCCATAGCCACTGTGCTACGGTAGAGTGGAATTCAGGGGTTCCGAAACCCATTACTTACTGCAACTACCAGACAGCAATACTAATAAGGAGCCAAGGGAATTACATTAACTACCGAGTTCAAAATAAACGACAATTCATACTTAGAATAATAAGAATCTCTTAAAACAACACAAATCTGTAGTTTAAATACGTTGTATATTAATATTTATATTTTTGTAGGGACCCTCCCATAAGCAGTAGTGTCCCATTTCTAAATATATTGCTGGTGCGGTGTAGTCAGCCTCAGCCTAAAATGTATCTTTCTGCTTTCTACAGGTTCAGATTAATATTTACTTCTGTCTGCAGTTGGGAAGTGTTCCTAGGAATAGTGTTGGAAGATCCAACGGGTTAAGTTATGAATAATTATATCTCTTTGACCAACCACTAGGAGGCGTATTGTCAGTGCATGCTGGGGAAGGGTATTAATATTGGAGGGACCTTCTGGAAGCTCTCTTGCCAGACATGCCCAGAAACAGGATATATGCCGCTATTTCTCACCTCCCAGGTTTACTGTCTGGGGAGGAATTTTGTGACTGAGAAAGCGAGGCTCAAAGTTGAGCAGGCACTGTTTGGTTGGAGCTGTTGTCCAGGAGGAGTGAAGCTGGATCCTTGATAGGAACATTGGGCTTAAATATCTGCTGCAGGAGTATTGGGAGAAGCTGAGTACAAGCTTGGACCTCTAAGGGTGTCCACACACCTTACGTGGCGGGTTTCTAGCCTGTTCGTTCGACAACTGCGAAACGGGCCGGTGTTCGCACGCGCACACTGCCCTTCAGCATTGGGGTCATCAGAAGCCCGCCCCTTAGCGGGGCGGGCTTTTGATGATCGCAAGTACGATCTGCCCGTCCAAGGTGGGCAGATCGTACGGGCTTTCAAGAAGCATACGACCATCGCAAGACAAAAGTCTTGCGATGTTCGTAAGGTGTATGGGCACCTTAAGGTGTGTGCCCAGCAAAAGAAAGTCTGGTAGCTCATCCAGTGAGTTAAGTGCAATCAAGAGAATACAGAATGCTAGTCGGGCTTAAATGTCCTTTGACAACACCTGATAACAATTCACACCTTCAGCCATGCAAATCGAAGGGTTAACATCTCTGAAGCCTACCTGACACCGAGGATAGGATTATGCAATTTAAAACAGAGTTGTGCCACAACTTTCCCACCTCCCATGCTGTTTTTGGACAATAACGTCTTCCTTTCCAAGGTGATTGGATTACAATGTCTGTGCTACCTGTGTGGATATAAATGCTGGGGTATGTTCCTGGCACTCATTGGAACTAAAAAAGTGGCATGGATAAACTATGAAACTTCTTCAATATTATAGAACATCCAGTTGAATGTGACTAACTACTAGCTATACCATGACCTGGAAAAAAGAGAACCTTCACTGACTCTGTGATTTTCAGCATTGAGAGCTGAAAACAATCACGGTGCGAAAAAACAAAAAAAAACCCCAAGGCTTGACATATGAAGCATGCTTTATATTGAATTGGGGCTATAAGGGCAGGTGGAATTTTGTAGTGATTCCAGTTGCCGGCGGCTATTACAGAAGGAAGGTTCACTTTCAAGAGCAATTGTAATTGGATGATTGCTCAAGGTTAGGTGAGCGGTACAGTTTCTCTGAACTCAAGAAATAATGTGATATATTGCAGCTCACCTGTGCTTAGTTGTAGTTATTGAATTCTTTTCTTTCAGGCTTTTTTACCTTTATTTTCAGTATATGATCCAGCCATTAAAGAATGTTTCTGTCCTAGGATGACAATGTTCACTCGCTCTACTGTATGTATGGAGAAGTGGCGTTACCAGCCAAGGACAGGAAGTGTGGTTGAACTACAAAACAAATCCTTTTCTCTGCATCTCTAATATGGAAAGAGGTTTTCTGCACTTCACAGATGTAAACTGGGCAGGACTCATAACGTTGTTTGAGATTGTAGTTCAGTAGAGGCAATGTATACAGGCAGGGGCGTCCCTATAATGAAGCAGCCAGGTGGTGGTGAGGTGGCCACAGTGTCCCAAGTTCCTAGCAACCTGTGACGCTCTGTGTGGCTTCCTGCCCAGCTCACTGACGTCACCGGTTCCCAGTTGTGAAATTAAAGTGACATTAAAGTTAAAAAAAAAATTCCCTCCCCCAATGTTGATGTTAGCACTTACCTTAAATGAGGTTTCTTAATCCGATCTTCTTTCCTGATGTTTTCATCTGTCCCTCCAGCGGTGCGGCGGCTCTCCGATCCAGCGCTGACTCCTCTCTGCTTGCTTGTACATCCGATCCAGCAGTGTCTGCATGCGGGTGCACGCGTCCATAGACTTACCTTGCATCTCTGCTCGTCTCCCGGCCGAAAATCCGAACTGCGCATGCGCCTGCCCCAAGATGTTTTGCGGCCGCCCGAGCAGTTTTGGATTCTCGGGCGGGAGCGCACAGCGAAAACAGGGTAAGTTTAAACCGCTGTTAAAACAGTTTTTGTTATGTTTTTAAACTTTTTGCATACATCTACTGCTTGCTAGCAGTAGATATAGTCAAAAAAAAACGGAGGGTTTAGAAACTCTTTAAGTCACTAATCTGATGACTGTGGCATTAGCTCAGTGTGGAAGTCAGGGGAACAGCTCTCATCATCTCAAACCTGCAGCAATTTTGGGGAGAAAATACTCTCATCTTTCAGGACCACAGACATAAAATTATAGGCATGAAAAGCTCCCGTGCCCCCCAAGCCTGACACTCCATATTTTTATTTTAAAACACTAAAACACCTAAAAATACCATGAAGGATAAATACTAATATATTTGCAGAGTAGGCTTTTTATGCAGATTGTGTGGTCCATTTCTGTAAAAAAATGGGGGCAAGCAGATATATATTTAGATTGTAAGCTCTCACGATCAGGGCCCTCCTAACCCTTGCGTATTAAATTGTAGTGTAACTGTAATGTCCCCCTTTAATTTGTAAAAAAAATTGTGCAAACTGCTGGCCCTATATAAATTCTTTAAAATAATAATACTATATATCTGTACAGATAGCCACAGGAATAGACACACTTTCAAAGGTTTTAATCACTTCCCGTACGAGACACTATTGGATGCGGGTGGCCGTTTTAAAACGTCCTTACCTACGGCACGCACGAACAGGAAATTGGCAGCATTTTAAACAGCTGGCTATGGCTGTTTACATACAAGCGTTCTGGTGGCTCAGGAGCTGCCCGATCGCTTGAATGTTGTCTTCAAGTGTGTGTGTGTGTGTGTGTGTGTGTGTGTGTGTGTGTGTGTGTGTCCCTCCACTGCTGCCGTCTATCCCTGGCTCCGCTGTCATCTATGTAGGCCTGGGACTGGCACAACGACTCTCAGAATGGAGATTGGAGGGAGATCAGAACACATCCTCCGCATTCAACTGTCATTTCTCTGGCTTTTGTAGCCGGAGAGAAGCTGGTGAAGCAGATCTCTGCTTCATCAGCTTCTTTGGGGGTCTCCATAAAGAGGACCTGTCACTGTATATTAAAAAAAGTCCCCTGCCCCCATTTACACACACATGCAAATGCAAACATACGTAGGGTGCACCTACAGGCATAAACGACTATTGCGCCCATTGTGCTGCACATAAAACTTCAATGCAGATGTCACCAGCACAAAAATTCCATATGAGCGCAAATCCATTTTATTGATAGATGTCACTCAAACAACAAGCCCTTTCGGGGCTACGTAGGGTCCCCTTCATATGACTCAGAAATAAAATTGCACCATCTGCAGTTATTACGAGCACTTGTTACTTTTGGATTTTCTGGTAAGGAGTGCGGCTAGATATATGGATACCATTGTGCCGCACATGTTACATATCACAGCAAATGTTGGAGCGTAATCAATAGTTTTAGGGCACTCAATCACTAGTAACACTAAATCGATGAGCGGTAAAAGCTTTTAAAGGGTCGCCTATGGCCAATTTTAGGTATGGTAGCAATTTTAAGGCTTGACATGTTTGGTGTCTATTTACCTGATGTGACCCTATCTTTTGTATTATACCAAAAAATTTAGTAATAATAAATGTTTCATAATTTCATAATAGATAGTACAACATAAAAACTCCAGTGGTGATTAAATACTACCAAAAGAAAGCTCTACCTGTGCCAAGAAATAATATAAAATGTATTTTAGTACAGTGTTGCATGCCTGAATAAATGTCAATGAAAGTACCTCAGGGCTGAATAGGGAAGTATGTGACAAATTGGGTGTTGTTCCTACCTGGAGATCCGATGAATTCTAATTCCCCTCCTGATATTTACTTAACTGCTTGTTTAGTCCGATCCCTGACCATATTTGTGCAGAAGAAAAAAGGGGAAGGTAACTCGTCACAAGATGGCGGGTTAATGGTGGTCAATTTAAGGATACGGACAAGCCAGTTGGTTTCCGTGAAATTTTTTTTAATTTTATTGAAAAGGAAATAAGATATTGTAGAGCTAGGGGACTGTCTATGTCTCTCTTTTTGATATCATTTAGGTGTTCACCTATTCTTACTTTCAGTTGTCTTTTAGTTTTCCCCACGTAGAGCTTCTGACATGGACATTCAATTACATATATAACCTTGCTTGAGTTACAGTTATTAAAACTTGTTATGTGAATAGGGAAATATGGCTTGGATAGGAAGGGAGTTTAACACCACAGACTTCAAGTAGTTAGGTTAAAGAATAAATGCATTTGTTCAAACCCACAAAAAAATGCGTCAATTCTACATTTACTACCGTAAATGAAATATTCATACACTGGAAACAGAGCTCAACAGCACCACCTCGTGTTTGAAGATGATTATGACAGCATAAGTTTTAATGGTAAAGTGGAAAACTTCTACACATGTCAAGGTTTTGTATAGCCAGTATTTGCAGTTGGGGGGGAACGGTAGGAACACCAAAGGTGGAACACGTTACCCACACATCATTCTTATAACTGCCGGTCACACTTTCCTATGTATAAAAGTAAAACCATTTCCAGACTGTTGCCCTGCCAGCCAGAGCAGTCCTACCACTGGTTTCTTTACTGTCTCTGTACATTTTCTGTCACCTTATTGGTTATCATAGTGTACAATGTACTTACAGGTCACCCAGTCTGGCTGCATACACCTAGAACCAAACTGCTAGCAGAGGTAGGTGACAGTTTGCACTACTCCTTAAGTTGTCAGTTATATTGTACCAATGAAAAAGATCTCCTTTAGTCTCCTCACCCGCAGATGCTAAGATCATGCAGCATTTACATTGGTTGTCATGCACAGAAAGAGATGTTGCAGACAGTAGCAGAATAGACGGATAGATCTCAACTACTGCTGTTTTCATGCAGAAAATAAATGCAAAGCAGGTAACCAATGGACAATCTATTAGATAATGTGGCCTTGAGGGCCTGTTCACACGACGTCCGTTTTCTGTGCTGACCTGATCCGTACGCTCCTGCACTAAAAATGTATCCCAATGTATCCCTATGTGTTTTATGGGCTACAGTTCTCACGTGCGCAGTCCGTTCAGGTTACGAAAAATACTGCATGTCACATTTTGTACGGTGAGGAAACGGTCCAGAAACGCAAAACGTTTCAAAAACGCACTGCACTGCAGCCAGCATACTGACAGCCCCACTTTTTTTTTACTGGAACGCATCAAAAACGCTGCAAAGACGCGGCAAAACACATAGCACAGCGTCTGCAGATCTGCACCTGATCCGGACCTGAAAATCATGTGAACAGGCCCTAAGGCCTTGTTCACACCAAATTCAGAGCACATCCGCTCAGGTTTCTGCACACGCAGTGCAGTGGGTTGTGCCGCATTTTTGCCGCATTTTTTGCAGTGTTTTTGATGCGTTCCAGGCCGTTTTTGATTAAAAAAATAATAATTTGTTGGGGTTTTTTTAGTTTAACATGGACTTTCAGTGCGTTCCAGGCATTTGTTTTTGATGTGTTTGCATGCGTTCCAGAGCAGGTAAAATAGGGCTTGCTGCAGTTTTTTCACCTGCTCTGGACCTGCTCTGGAACTGCACACTGCGATGTGAACTGGAGCAAAAAATACCATTGGAATACATTGGACGCAGTTTTGATCCGGTCTGCAACTGCTCTGCACCTGCTCCGCGCTTGGTGTGAACAAGGCCTAAGGCCAACATAGATGCTAATGCTCTAATACTAATAACATTTTTAAATAAAACCTTTCTGTTTTTATCGCATACCTTATTTTAGGTCCAGTGATACCATCACTGGGCCTCTGTGCTTCTCTGTTCAATGCAGGGCAGATCATAGCTGGTGGGAGAGGCTGGCTGGGTGCTGTACATAGCTTCCTAAAACATTACAGCACCCTGCTTAAGTACTCCTCTGAAAAGTCTACAGCCCTGATGCAAGCAGTGAGTTAGCTTTGGGAAGGGTTATGCAAATATCAAATTGCCTTACTGGGCGGGTGTCCATCTGCAAGAGCTGGTGTTCCTAGGTAGCCTGCATTTGCATTCAGATTACCCTAGTCCCCCCCACAGTAAAAAAATAAATAAATCATAAAATAAAAAACTATAATAAAAAAAATAAAAAATGTAAAAAATTATTTCAAAAAAGTAAAAACTGCTCCCCCCCACACGCATTTTATTAGACATGTGCGAAGACTAAAAATTTATTTCAGATGAAATGTGTATGTGTAATGCTCTGTGCGTTGTGCTGTGGCTGTATGTGTAATGTCCTGTGCGTTGTGCTGTGGCTGTATGTGTGTTGTGCTGTGTGCGCGTTGTGCCCTGTGTGTGTTTGTTTGTGTTATGCAGGGCAACTGGTGGCGAGTAACTTTGAAGGCCTGGCTAGTAGCTCAGGACCTGAAATTTTGAGCCCTGCCCTAGACAATGCTGACATGTAATGTTGAGCCTCCATGATTTAAGGAACTTAAATCCAATGAATGAAAGGGGCAGCCCAGGCAGGGTATGGCTGGAGAGGAAAGAACTAGATGTTACTGGTAGTCCTACAGCCAGGAAATGAGGTGGGCTCTATCTGACTCACCGTGTGCAATGAAATCAGAGTAAGCGAT
Organism: Nanorana parkeri; assembly: GCF_000935625.1. Lineage (NCBI taxonomy): Eukaryota > Metazoa > Chordata > Amphibia > Anura > Dicroglossidae > Nanorana > Nanorana parkeri. The sequence goes on along the minus strand of NW_017308460.1, from coordinate 170,305 downwards.
TTTAACACAGAAGAGGAGTCTGTGGAACTGTGCAAGACTGAAGGGAAGGCCGGAGATCAGCTTTGAAGTTTAATAAAAATGAATTCAAGTTGTGAATAAAATTGAACTGTTGGATTCGCAGAGCTTCTAAAAACTGTAACAAGAGTGTTATTTGATGCTGATGGTCATAGAACAGTAAACTCTCCATTATCCGGCATTCAAGCAACCAGCACTCTCGAGCACATAATATGTCCTCCATTTTATTTTTTTGGCCGGTGGCTTGATACATGCTAAAAAATTGCCAGTTGCTTGGTGCACACTAAAACATTTCGTAAGCAACTGGCAATTTTTTTTTTTATAAATTCTTTATTTATAGAACGGCACACATGAGATACAGTCAAACGAATAACAGTATGAGGATAAATTGTTACATATAGTCAACAGAATGGCATCCGCCAGGGCCACCGCCCTCCTGGGGGTCTGACAAAAAACAGACATACATCCATTAGGCATATCTTCGACACGGAGACGAGAGCATGTTAATCTGTCGCCGGTGGGACTCCCTGCTGCTGTGCCATCTAAACAAGGTGGCGTCATTGTGGTTTGTAAACGTACAAGCACGTAGCTTAGTTCAAGTAGGTAGATCGGTGTGGCTCGCTGTGCCAATCACCAGTTTTCCAATTTACAAAGGGGAAGACAGAAGGAAGAGATCTAGGGAAGAAGAGGATGGGGTAAAGCCAGAGCGCATAAGAAAGAGCAGGGAGAGACAGTGGGGAACGGGAGAGAAGGAAGAAAGAGAGTAGGGAACCTCTGCAGTCTCAGTCCAGGAAGCTCAAGTATTCCGGGGAGGATGAGAACTCGTCCCACTCAAACCATGTATAGCGAAAACGAGTCCCCGTTCCCTTTAGGGAGCTGGTAAGGTCCTCCATCTGCCTGATATCACTGATCCTGCTTAACCATAGCTTTATTGTGGGGGGAGAGATCTGTTTCCACCAGGCAGGGATACATGCTCTAGCCGCATTGACAAGGTGGATCACCACGGACCGTTTGTAGCTCCGCAGAGAGCCAGAGGCAAGGTGAAGAAGGAAAAATGAGGGGGCCTTGGGGATGTCGGTAATCGAGAACCTCTGAGTGATGGAGTGGACTTTGGACCAGAATTCGTGGAGCGACGGACAGGACCAGAAAATGTGGAACATGCCCGCAGAGGAGGAACCGCATCTCCAGCAGCAACCACTAGAGTCAGGAAATATCTTGTGTAACCTACTGGGAGTACGGTACCACCGCGTGAGTATCTTGTACCCTGATTCCTGATATCGATTACTAATAGAGGACTTCAAGGATAACTGCAAGATTCTCGAGGTGTCACTGGGAGAAAAGGTATGTCCCAGATCCCTCTCCCACGCTGCCATAAAGGGCAAGGAGAGATCACAGTCCGGGGCTAGGAGTAACTGATAGCATAGCGAGAGGGATCTGGGCAAGTGTCCTGGGGAGGTGCACTCCTGCTCGAAAGTTGTGAGTGGGCGTGTCATCTCTACCGGGCGCGGGAGCAACGCGAGGAAGTGGGTAAGTTGAAAATGGCGCCAGAAGCCCAATGGGGCCAGAATGGGATCCCTGTCCATGTCAGAGCATGTTGGCCAGCCCGGGCCCTAAATAAAATGAAGTGCCCTAAACCTTTCCTTAAGACCCAGTTGTACGAACCCGGGGTCCTGCAGCCCAGGGGAAAATTCGGGGTTCCCAATCACCGGGAGGAGCGGGGAGGGGGCGGGGGAGATCAGTCTAGAGTCAAATACTGTTCTGGCAATCCTCCACGTCGGTCCCAACGTGGGGTGCAAACGTAGCACCTGAGAAATCCTGGGGCACCACGGGAGAGTTGTGAGGGGCAGCCGCGAGAAAGACTGCTCCAAGGAGACCCATGGTTTCAGTTTCTCGTGGAGGCACCAATCCAGTATCCGAGTTAGATGGGCCGCCATATGGTATAGGGTAAGGTCAGGTAGGGCCAGACCCCCCGACTTTTGGGCCGACGGAGAATAGAATGGCGGATCCTAGTCGGCTTCGACCCCCACACAAATCTCGTGATCAGGGACTGAACTGACACGAAGAACCCCTTTGGAATCGAGACTGGCAACGCCTGGATCGGATATAACAATCTCGGGAGTATATTTTGCTTGACCACATTAACTCTGCCTGTCTATGAAAAGGCCAAAAGGGACCACCCTGATATATCTGCTTTAATCTTCTGCAGCAATGGTAAAAAATTGAGAGAATAAGTATCATCTAGGTTCCGTGAAAGCTGGATTCCTAGGTACTTCAAAGAGGATGTAGACCATGCGAATGGAAAGTTATGTTGGAGGCGTTGCGCCTGAGAGCTAGGCAGAGTGAGGTCCAAAGCCTCCGATTTCTGGGCGTTAATATGGAAGTTCGATAGATCTCCGAATTTGGAGAATTCACTAAGTAGGTTCGGGATGGATACCTCCGGGGAGGTCAGAAAGAAGAGGAGATCATCCGCGTAAGCGGCCACTTTATGGGTTTGACCCCCGGCCACTACACCTCCTATATCTGGGTTGGCCCTAATCAAGCGGAGTAAGGGTTCCAGGGTGAGCACAAATATTAGTGGGGATAGTGGGCAACCCTGGCGAGTACCGTTGGAAATGGAGAAAACCTTCGATAGCGACCCATTCAATTATTCAATTGGACCTTGGCTGTGGGTGTGGAGTAGAGGGACATCACCCATGAGAGCATATGTGGTCCTAGGCCCACATGTTCCAATGTGTGTTTCATGAAGGACCAGTCGACCCTGTCGAAGGCCTTCTCTGCATCCGTAGATAGTAAAAAGGCAGGGGTGGCCTTCGACACAATCGAGTGGATTAGGTTCAGAGCTCGGGTGGTGTTGTCCCTGACCTCCCTCGAAGGGATGAAACCGGCCTGATCAGGGTGGATTAGAGCCGTAATGTAAGGAAGAAGCCGCACCAACAGTATTTTGGAGAAAAGCTTGGTATCCACATTCAATAAGGATATAGGGCGATAGCTCGGACAAACCTTCGGGTCCTTTCCCGGTTTCGGAATCACCGTTATGTGCGCGGAGAGCGAATCTTGTGGCAGAACACCTGTATCTTTCACCGAATTAAGGGCTCGCACAAAGTGGGGGGCTAGGATGGGGGCATATCGCTTATAATAAAGCAAGGTGAAACTATCCGGGCCCGGGGCCTTCCCCGAATTAGTCAACTTCAGAGCCTCCGTAAGTTCGAGATCCGTGATCGGGCTTTCTAAGAGCTCAATCACTTCGGGGGGAAGCGTGGGGAGCGCCGACGAGGACAGGTAAGACTTAATCCGGGACGCATGCAACTCTGCCGTTCTCGGTGGACCTGGACGCTGAATATTATAAAGGGATGAGTAATAGGATCGGAGGTTATCCGCCATATCTTAGGACAGATGAAGTAGGGCACCCGAGGGCGATTTCATTGCAGCTACAAAGGTCGTGGACCTTTGTTGCCATAGGGCATGGGCCATGGATCTACTGCATTGATTGCTAAATTCGTAGAAATGGCGCCTGCATTTAACTAACATTGCCTTAGCTCTCTGTGTGCATAAGGAGCGCAGCGAATCTCTACAAACAGTCAGCTGAGCCATCAGCGACTGGTCTGGGCTCTGTTTGTGTCTAGTTTCGAGAAGATGGAGTTGTGACAAAAGAGAGTCAATCTGTTGCTGTCGTTGGCGCTTGACTCGAGACCCCAACTTAATCAAGGAACCCCTAATGAATGCCTTGTGCGCTTCCCAAATCGAGTAAGGGGAACAGTCCAAGGCCTGATTCAGGGAGAAATAGGTGCGCAGATCATCCTCAATTTCTCCCGCAAGGGTCGGGTCCTGAATTAGGGCCTCGTTCAAACGCCAACGCCACGGTCCGGTTCCTGACGTGCCCACATCTAGCTGAATCTGTACGGGGGCATGATCAGAAAGGGTAATGTTGCCTATGGTTGCCCCAGAAATTAGGGGGAGGGCGGAGTGGTGGACCAGAAAGTAATCAATTCGGGTATAAGTCTGTTTGGCCGAGGAGAAGAATGAATAATCCCGCCCCTGGGCGTGGTGGACCCTCCATACATCGGAGAGCTGGTGAGAGTGGAGGCACTTCTTAAGCTGACGCCGCGCCTCACTCGACAGGCGCGATGTAGGCCTGGAGGCGTCCATGTCCGGGTCCAGTAAAAGATTGAAATCCCCCCCTATCACGAGAATCCCCTCCTTGAAGTCCTCTATCACGGTCAATACCTTCTCAAGGAAGAGGATCTGGGCTTGATTAGGAAGGTACACATTGATAACGGTTACCATCTGCGCCTCTAGCTTACCCTTCACCATCAACAGACGGCCGTCCTCTCCTGCTTGCATGTCCACATAGGTCCACGGTAGTCCTCTAGCAAGTACAATAGCAACCCCCCTTGACCTTTTATCAGGTGAGAAGCTATGATACGCCGTTGGATATCTGCGGTCTCTGAGCGATGGAGCGTGGCCTAAGCGGAAATGGGTCTCTTGTAGAAAGCCAATATGAGCTCGCTGCCTATGCAGGTCGTGCAGCACCATGGCCCTTTTCTCTGGGATATTCAGACCCCTCACATTGTGAGAGATAAGGCGGAACGGGGGCATCTCTATGCTGGAGCTGCAGAGGCCCTAGAGCACCCTCAGAGAGGGGCAAGAAAAGGAAGGGGGGGAGCAAGGAAATTAAAAGTAGGAAGGGAGTGGGAGGATGGAAAAGGCAGGAGTGGGGAGGGGAGGGATGTGGGAAAGGGGAAAAGTAAAGGGGGGTGTAGGGTAGAGACCAAGAGGGAAGGAGAGGGTATAGGAAGAAGGGAGATAAGGGACGAAAGTTACAAGAAAAGGAATCACTATTGATCCGTACCAGACGGATCCTTGGGGGTGAACACTATTTGGGGGAAGGGTTAAGACAGGCATCCAGAGACGCACCCATTGAGGCCGTTAATATGTGGCGTCATTATATTATATGCTCGAGCAGATCCTTGGCAGTACTCCGCAGCCTCTTCATGCAATCAGGGACTCACTGGTCTATGGAGAGGATCAGCTTCCTTAGAAACAACTAACTGCAAGTATACTACTGTGTAGCTCTCCACTGCCATCCGGTGGTAATTCATTGGCGGTGCTTGTTGTACAACCAGGGACTGTGAACTGTTACTGAGTTGCTATACTATCAGAACTTTGATAAATACTAATTACTAGCAAAACTGGATTGTGAATTGAACTGATCGTTATTGTGTATATCGCTCCTAGCATTACAGTAACCGATCCGCCTGCCAGGTGCAGTGCGGTATACTCACCTGCTTAATAACCTCCCAATAGGAATTGCTCCGCTATTACTCTTTCTCATACCCTGCTTACCACACCACCTCCGTTACCTGCATCATATAACCTACTGCTCATGAAGACAAGAGACCCATAGGGAACACGCTAGTTGCTAGGGCCAGGCAGGTAAATTACTCTTGGGAGATTGGTGCAATGATGCGCAACACCTAGTGGCGAGATTCATTGCTGCACAATACCCGAAGGTCTCGGGTGTGTGAAGCGGAACGGGTTTCCGCAGCTGAGCCTCCCTTAGTTAGGGTGTTATACCCCCCCACAATATCAAGAGCAACATCATTATATGGACCGTCAAGTGACTCCTGCTCGGCTGCATAGTCACAGCCCCCAGCGCAAGTCAACACCAGTCAGGCAACCAATCGGCAATAGGTAGTAAAATGCACATGTAAAATGTCCGGTAAGTAAGGGGGAACTATAATAAACCAGTCAAACAAGGCACATGTATAACAGGGTCACACAGGATACACCTTATAGGGCACTCCCTCCGCAAGTACCAACGATATACCTACATGGTCCCATATCGATCATAATAGGTGTGGAGTGTTCCCACAGTCAGCTTCTGGAAACGTCCGCCTAGTAAGTTCCCTGGGGGCACTTCAAGCCCTGAAGCCGATTCCGCCATGCGAAGGTGTCCTGAGAAGCCAAACAACAAAAACCCCCAAAACGGTGCACTGAGTTGCGAAAGCCTGTCAGGTTTCGGCAGAAGAATGAAGACCTGCAGCTCTCCTTGCCCAGCCCGGGGCGGGTTGCGATGAACGAGATCTCGAGCGCGACGGCCGCTGGGTCCGAGGTAGAGGCCGGACCACATCCGAGAGGTAAGAGAGCCAGTCTCCCGTCGGGGATAACTCCACATTCAGAAAGGTGCTGAGGCCCGGAACATCCTCGGGGCATCGAAGTAGGTAGGAGGCCTCCCCCTTACGAACTATCAATTGGAATGGATACCCCCACCGGTACGTGGCTCCTGCTTGGAGGATCTGATCGAGGAGCGAACAAAGTAAGGCTCTGCGTCTGATGGTGTTGCGGGATAGGTCCGGGAGTATGTGGATCTGCGCCCCTTCGAATTCCACCGGTCGTTTCACCCACGCCGCTCGGAGGATGGCCTCCTTCATGGTGAAATAATGGACGCGGCATTTTACATCGCGTGGGCGTGGGGGAATTTGGGTTGCGGGCTCCCGCCGCTCGATGAACCCGATCCAGAATTACCTCTGGAGGGGCCGTGTCACCAAGGAGAGAGGCGCAGAGGGCCTGCACTGTTGCTTGCCGATTGGGGGCTTCTGTGGCCTCTGGAATGCCTCGTATACGGAGGTTATTTCGTCTTCCCCTATCTTCCATGTCCTCTACATGGAGCTGCTTTGAGGCAAAACGTTGTTCCGATTGCGTGTTCGCGCGCTCAATGGTAGTGAGCCTAGAGTCCAGAGAGGAACATGCGGACTTGACTTCCACTACCTCCGTGGCGAGGTCCCGAACCTCCCGTTTAACCTCGCGCATGTCCCTGCGTAGGGCCGTCTCAACCCGGGTCCTCATACCCTCAGGTACGTCGGGCGGGAATTCATTGCCCGAGTCTCGGTCTGTGTCCCGGTCTAGGTCAAAGAGCTCGGTGAATTCTGCCGGCGAGGCGCTGTGAGCTGGGGAGTCCCGCCTACGCGACCTGCGGGGAGACACAGGGGCAGAGGCCGTAGGCGCCATCTTGGCACCACTGCATGTAGTAGAAGCCGAGGCCCAGGAAGTGAAGAAGTGCTGGATGGGATCGTCTTGGGTCAAGCGTTTGGTACCTCCATCCTTGCCCCACTTAGACATACTGATCGTGGGGTCCACACTAGTTTAAAAGTCCTTGATATAGTGCAAAGCATGATCGGGTGCCTCAGAGCTCTCTCAGTGTGCTCCTCACGCCGCCATGTCCAGGACACGCCCCCAACTGCCAATTTTTTTAGCGTGTATCAAGCCACCAGATACTATTATCTCACAAGCAACCAGAAACTGTTATCCGGCACCTACCGATCCCTGTGGATGAAAATGTAGCAGTGGGTAAATGTCCTGAAATATCATGCCATCGGGAGCCCTTTGATTTCTGATGTATAATTATCTCATTGTAATTTATATTTCCTTGTGGAATAACCCCC
>NW_017308460.1:158402-162577 GCF_000935625.1 Nanorana parkeri | reverse complement strand
CTAAATGAATGGAGAAGCTGCAATACCAGACATTACAAGAAGGTGACATCAGGTATTGCAGTATTCAGTCCTGGTGGTCTTAAGTTCCTATTCACATGGCAGTACATCTCTTCTGAATCATTTAACAGGTCCCTGATAAGTTTACAAAGGGAAAATATTGTTTATTTATGACATTCAAGCATTCCGGTAATAAATTGCATTATCTAAGTGGAAACATGCTTCTTCCTGGAGACAGTGGAGCTAAAATACTGAACAGACATACTGGGCCCAAAAAACTATTGTTCACACTCGATGTGCCAAGTCATCAATCACATGAACTATCAGGGTGTTCGGCGGGCTGTTCGCCTGCCAAGCACCCCATAAGGAGCTGCGCACCGTACAGTGCCTTGTGAAGCCCTGATTGGGTAAAGCCTTGCACCTGACCAAACAATACCAGACCCCACACCACCTTCCCACCTTATGGCTAGAAGTCTCCACTCTTCTGGGAAGACTTTCCACATGATTTTGGAGTGTGTCTGTGGAAATATGTGTCCATTCAGCCAAAGGAGCATTTGTGAGGTCAGGTTATGAAGTTGAAGTAGGTTCCAATTCATCCTAAAGTTCAGTATTCAGTAGGGTTGCAGTCAGAGCCCTGTGCAGGACACTCAAGTTCCTCCACACCAGACTCATAAAACTGTATCCTCCAGTTGTGCTGGAACAGAAAAGAACCTTCCTCAAACTCTTGCCACAAGGCAGCGGCTTACCCAACATATCTGACAAAAAGGCTTGACACACTCGGTATCTATTTATTTGATGCCACCTCATCTTTTATATTTTACCAAAAAATGGGTATTATATAGTGTCTGGCAGTAAAAGGGTTAAATGTTATTTGTTAAATAAAAGTTAGCCAGTGAAAAGCAGATATAAAAGAATAGTTGAAAAACCTAAAAATGAAAAAACAAAACCCAAACTGACCCCAAACCATTATGGTTTTTCTTTAAACCTTTGTACTGCACAATGCTATAGAACAGGATGCCTGCTTTCATTTGGTCCTGGCCAGGGACTGGCTTTGAGTCACAAACAATATTGTCTGCCTATTTCCCAAAGCGAACCTGCAGTTGGAAGACAGTGAACACATCCCTTGGACAGAGGCAAGTACCAATATCTGTGATTGTCTTTGCCATTCCTGACATTTATTGTCCAAATGGTACTTATTAGACACCATTTGTTTCTAGCCCCATAGGAATATTCCCCCCAAATCTAGTTTTAGGGCTGGTGCAGATCTGGGCGATTCGGGACGTGCATCACGGAACCGTGCGAATGTGTGCAGTTGCACACAGAGGTTGCTGCGGGGCCCCATTGATTTCAATGTGGTTACATCCGCAATCGCAGAAAAAAGGTACATGTACCTTTTTTTGTGACACATGATGCGTGGCTGTTTTGGCCGCAATCGTGTTCAATTGCACCGGCGGAGTCGCGGCGGGAAACAGTGTGATCTGCCTGGTGTGACTGGGATGCCATTACAAAATAATGGCACTGCCAGTGCGATCGATATGGTGTGCGGCTCCATGACCACCCAGCAATCCGCCCGGTATCGTGCACGGATCGCTCAGGTGTGAACCTGGCCTTAAAGAGTATCTGCACTCTGCAAGCTATGCCCAAAAAATGGCAAGCAAAGGGCAAAGGACTAGTCACCAGTATTGTCTAGGGGTTTTGATTTTTCCCCATTACTAACTTACCATGCCTGCTTCTACACTGTGTGGAGGTGGCCATCTTGGTAGAGGCAGGGCTTTGTTTCCTCATGTCAGAGCCTTCAACAAGAACAACAGTAAGCATCAGAATAGTGACCTAATCGGACCCCAAATGTCCTGAGGCTAGCAGCCAATGTTAATTTCGTCATTTTTTTTTGTAATTTGTTTGGCCGTTTTTTAGTGACAAAAGTGAAACGAAAACAAATTAAAGAGTAGTTAATGGGACGAAAACCATTTTCGTCCGTTACTCCATTTTCGTCTGTTCTCCTCCCCGCTGGTGCTGACTGCAGCGGTCTGTGTCCCTTTCACTCCCTGCCTGTATCAGCAGAGGCAGCAGGGACGCAGACAGCTGCAATCGGCACCAGCGGGGAGGAGAGACCACTGTGCCTCTGCAGTTCCCCGATGCCCTCTGTACCTGAGCTGCCGCCGGTGTCTCCTCTTCCCCCGGCCCGTTCGGTGTCTCCTTCTTCGGCCAGTTCTATTCCTAATGTTGTGGGGGCATAACTGAAAAGGAACTTTAAAGACACCTGTCTCTAGTTAGCCATTCGGCTCAGTATATTTATTCTGCTATTGATATCACTCATAACAGGCAGGCATTAGGCCATGCACTGTTTTGATACTTGTATGTAAATTACTTTGATTTCAATTATTTTATTTTTTAAATTCTAGCTAAATAGCAGTTTCAGGCATTCTAAAGATATAATTATTTTCCATTGTCATATTGCCACGTTTTATTGTCATCGCTGACATCTGACAAGCATGTCAATGTCACAATGGGCTGCTCATACAAATGACCCAGAGGGGAATTCTTTAGGAGAAGATTGCGTTATGTATGACGTAAAGATCAGTAGTACTGCAACTCCAGCTCAGCCATAGCCATGTCCTGATGTTAGCCAAGGTCATGGATGTTAGTTATGTTCTATTGTTGGTTTAAATCAATGTTATACTGCATTTGGAAACAGAAAAATGTTATAACTAGGCAACTAAAATACAATTTACTTCACAGAATGAATCAATTTACAGAAAGGACATTTTTTGCTGTGAAAATAATCTTGCAGGCCAATGAACCTAATGTGTACCTTTGCTCCCTTTCACTCAGGCCTGGTTCACAACCGGGTCGTTTTGTAGCATGTTCGTACGTTTTGCGAAACGCTCAAACACCAAAATCCCATTGTTTTCTATGGGTATGGTTCACACGTTGCCGTATTTAAGGCCGTCTGAACGCGTTTCAAAACGGCCTACGCCTGTGTGCATGGGAAGAAATTGCCAAGAAAACATGGCTTGATTGGGAGACTTTTACCAAGCAAGTTAAAGATGCAAAAGGCACATGTCAGCAGTGTTTTCATGCGTGGTGTGTTTTCATGCAGAATGCATGCAGTGTGTTCATGTGACATGCGTGCAGTGTTTTCATGTAACATGTATGCAGTGTTTTCATGTGACATGCGTGCAGTGTTTTTATGTAACATTCATGCAGTGTTTTCATGTAACATGCGTGCAGTGTTTTCATGTAACATGTGTGCAGTGTTTTCTTGTGACATGTGTGCAGTGTTTTCATGTGACATGAATGCACTGTTTTTATGTAACACGCGTGCAAGGTTGAAAATTATTTTAAGGATTTTATTATATACGTAAATGGTTGTGGTAAACATATGTAGAAGGGTCACACATGCCATACGTCAACCTGCATATCACAAACACACCCTGGTTAGAACAGCACAATTCACAGGGCACAACAGCACAACGCACAACAGCACAGGGCACAACAGCACAGGGCACAACTGCGCAATGCACAGATCATTAATATACAATTACATATAAATAACACTATAACACATATTATAATTTAGTTAAATGTTAGAGTTTATATGAAATTAGTTATTTATATGTACTAATTTATAGTTATGAATTAGTACATATAAATAACTAATTTCATACCTACAGCCACTGAACATTGCACAGAGCACACATTTACAATTATATATAACTCATTTTATGTTTCTTGCCTACAATGTTTAATTGGTCTATAATTAAACATAGGAGTGATGTTAATGAACTTACCGCAAAGTTATTATCAATCTTTCGGCTGGAATAATGCTATCTATCATGAATGTGTGCTGCCACTCCAACTGGACAGACATCATACCCAGCAGCTCATCAAAACTGTAACATATAAATGTTGGGGGTCAATACTAGCAATTAGCAATATACATACATGAAAGACATATACATATACATACATATCTTCCAAGAAAATCTATGATGCTACTATTATATGGGACACAACAACAATAAGCAATAAGCATTGTATATGTACTAACCCAGGGCTCAAAATTTCCACTCGCCCACTCGCAAATTGCGAGTGAAAATTGCGTGGGGGCGAGTGGAAATGAAGCCATTGAGTCAGGCACTCCTCGGGGCGGCGTGTCTCCCCCTCCCCGCCCTGTG
>NW_017308460.1:145609-158359 GCF_000935625.1 Nanorana parkeri | reverse complement strand
CTGTCATCCTGTCAGTTTCAGGATGACAGCGGCTCTGTGCGAGGCAGAGCGGGGGATGGGTAAATATCACTGGAGCGATCGTCTGATCACTCCAGTGTTTGTAAATAACTCGGGACACATAGTGCTATGTGTCCCAAGTTATGAATGATTGGTGATTTACATTACAGCCTGTTCATTCTGGATTTCCTCAATGGGGAGTAGCACTCCTCCCCATTCAGAAACTATTGATAGTAAATATTTTACTATCAGTGTCTGAATGAATGGGAAGCCTCTGTACTGAGTGCCTCCCATTCATTGAGTGCTAAGGCTGTAGAAAATAGAAATTGAGGATTTGGTGTCCTCAATTTCTTTTCTATTTTAAAAGGGAAATGTCAGCGGTCTGTTTGGACCCCTAATATTTCCCCCGAAGCCACCCCCCCCCCAACTGTAAATAAATAAATAATACAATAAAAATTAAAAAAATAATAAAAAAATATTTTAAAAAAGTAAAAACTGCCCCCGCCCCCCCCCTCACACGCATATTATTAGACATGTGCGAATACTAAAAATGCATTTCAGATGAAATGTGTATGTGTAATGCTCTGTGCGTTGTGCTGTGGCTGTATGTGTAATGTCCTGTGCGTTGTGCTGTGGCTGTATTTGTGTTGTGCTGTGTGCGCGTTGTGCCCTGTGTGTGTTTGTTTGTGTTATGAAGGGCAACCTGTGGCGAGTAACTTCGAAGGCCTGGCTAGTAGCTCAGGACCTGAAATTTTGAGCCCTGTACTAACCTATTTATGGACATGCGCGTATATGAAAAGAATTTCTCCTCATGGCCACGGAGGGTTTCATACATGGCTCAAAACTGGCCTCTTTGTTCTCGGTTGGCAATCACTGGATGGACCCAGAATCTTCGCCTGCTCAGTCTCCTTCTCCTCACACGTATAAGCCGCACTGCCGCAACGACTGCTGCAGTCCGTCTTCGTTTCTAAAGCTCCATATTCACTGAAAAAGCTCACTCTCCTCTGTAACAAAGAAACTGCACACAACACACGGTCCTTTGCATACAGGGAAACGGGAAAAGGAAATGCTGCGTCTCAGGAAGTCTTTTTCATTGGACGCCTCTGTAGTCGATCAAAAACGCACGTACGTCGGACGTTTTCAAGTGTGCAAAAACGCGCGAAAATGCTTGACAATACGCTCCAAAAACGTCAGGAAAAAACGCACATACAGGAAACGCCCTGAACCAAGCCTTAAAATCACACCAGCATGAAGCTCTGCATGCGGATTAAACAAACATCTTACATTCATTAGTTCAACAAACATATTTTTCATTTACTTACGAATAGAGTTCCTCTATTTCCTGGTCCAGTTCTGGCACAAATAATGTAATGTGCCAAAGTGTTGCATCCTGGGAAGGTTACATCAGCAAAGCATTGCTGGAAAATCTCATCTGTAATCTCATGAGATCTCAGGGAAAGGCATTTTCCTCCCCTGAAATGATGTGCATGGTCACATGTGCAAGATTTTCATGAAGTAAAGGGGGATCTAGTAATCTGCCCTTAGTTAACATGGCCACTGTCAGAAGACTGGGAAAGAAAAGAGAAATAAGGTATACAAAGAATACAAAGCCGGCAATTATCTAGAAGTATGTGTTTGTAGATTGTCATTGCTAAACATTTCTAAAGGTGTGTTTGTTGTTATTTAAAGATATGGGTAAAGTTCCTCTGAAAGCTGAGTCCAATAAAACAGTGCTTCCCAATCTTTTTATCGCCGCGGACCGATCAACGTTTGATAATTTTACCGCGGCCCCCTGGGGGGGGGGACTTTGATTGTTTATATTTTAGATTGTTTTGATTTAATAATTGTAATTTAATTGTATTTAAACATGCCTTCAAAATAAAATACAGTTACACCAAAAAATGAATATAAAGTGATTTAACATTTTAACTCACTAGAACGCTAAATCAATGAGAACCCTGAGCTTGTTTCTTTGCAACGAGACGGTTCCATCGGGGGGTAATAGGAGACAATGACACCCGAAGTGTGTTGCTTATGTCCAGTTTATTATTATAGGGTTACATTTTAGCAAACACAATATACACGTACACCAAGCACTGTTAAACATGAGAAAGTACCGGTGAACAGAGAGAAGAGCGATACACACCTTCTCTTTACCAAAGCTACAACGCCACTACTGCTTGCAGCCGCTCAGCTCCAGACGTCACCTAAAACCGCCCCGATATCACGATATTTTGCGCATGCGCGGTATTGGTGCGGCTTTAGGTGACGTCTCTCAGCTCCCGGTTAACCTCTCGTCCATGGAAAGTTGCACAAACCCGAGAGAAATACACCACAGTAAATAAAATGGAAATAATTTAATGTTCCTTGGGCGGCCCGGTACCATTTGATCCACGGACCGGTACCGGTCCGTGGCCCAGGGGGTTGGGGACCACTGCAATAAAAGACAGACAGAGAGCAAAGCTGCTCTTCTTCATTACTGACTCTGCATTGTGTCTGTGTGTGGAGGTGGCCATCTTGTTAGAAGCAGGGCTTTGCTTCCTTTTTTGGATAACCTCCATTAAAAGAGAACAATAGGTAGCACATTAGTGACATCCCAAATCTCACTCCAAAGCTCCTGAGATTAGCAGGCAGCCTGGGCTCTCATGCTGCAGATATAACGGGGCACCCTCACATACTAGAAAGTCCAGGAGGAATTCCAAAAAAATTGTCAGTTCTGCTTAGGCACAATTAATATTTCTAAATTTGTACCACTGTATAGCAGAACAAAACTTAATTTTCTTAATTCATTTCCACCTTAAATAAACTCTCAAAAAAAAGAAACCTGTCATCATGTATGAAGTCTAGGCATATAGAAGTAATGACACATATTTGGAAACTCTAATTGCCCTCTGCTGTAGCCAAGTGCTGGGCTTTTCTGAGCAGGCACGGCTCCAACAATTGCGGGTCGGAATGGAGTTTGTACACATTCCTACTGAGTGTACAAACTTTCAATTCCTACTGACAATGTGCAGCTAGGGTTGCCCCTTTTTGGTCCACTGAAAACCGAACAGTATGGGAGGGATGTGTAGTGAGTCATGTCAAACGTGGGTACAGATATCTAAAGTGGACATAGCTCAAAATGTTTTTGAGCAGCTAAATGCACAGCTGCTGGTGTGCGTTGGCAGGTACAATGCTGATGCGCTGATCTCGAGGCGTGGCACTTTATTGTTTCAATGTTATTAAAATGTCACAGCATGTCACGCGTTTTTTTCAGCGCACACCACTGCAACGTAGTGGTATGAGCTGTGCCTATTCAAGCAGGGCCAGTTCCCTTCTCTATGTGTTGGGGCAGTCCTGGAATAGCCACCAGCACAACCAGTACACTTCTGGTGTAAATGGGCCCTTATTGTTCTGTGTACTGGGTGGTATTATCACCATCTGTTCTTATTCTGTGTGCAAAGAACTGTTTATTTGTAAAAAGCAAGCAAAATACAATGTAACAAACTACAACTGTCACAAAATATCAAAATAACGTAAATATAATCAGCTATCTACATTTCCTAAATCAAAATCTCAGCAGTCCATCCTTTACTTTACCTAAAAAACGTTATGCATACAAATTGGATAAAGATACATTCCACACCAAAATTTTGCATTTCCCCAACATGTCTTTTCATTTCTTTACATCTCCAAGCATTTTATATATCTATAACTAAATCAACAGTTTTGCAAATCAAGAAACAATTCATTATGCATACACTTTACTTCTTGCCTGGCAATATGTTTTACTAGTTAAAAAATGATAAATCATTCCTCTGTTTGGATTGCGTGTTGTTGGGGGAAACACAAAAACGTAATCCACATAGTTTAGATGTTCCAATCTTTAGATCTTAGGTCGAGCAGCTTCCTCCCTCCATTAATGCTCCATGGACTCCACCTGATGACAACCTGAAGGGCAGTTCCTGTCAGGCACAGGCAAGTCATGTTTCCTCACACATACATCTTTCCAAACAGGGACAGTCAGGTAATGTCAGAAAGTTTTAAAGATAATCTGGGACTATTAAGAAACTTCAAGCTCTCTTCTATAACAGCTGTAGTGCAGTCCCTAAAAGTGGTACAAATGATGAACAAATGAAAGTCCTCCAAATTCTATCATGCAATCATTTTATTTGGTTGTTCTCAAGGTAGGACTTCTCAATTCCTCACCTCCTAAGATCCTTCAGAGCTATGGTGGGAGATAACTGCATCACGTCTTCTTGAGAGAGTCACCTGGCATCCATGACTTTGCAAAAGGCAATATCCAGGCATTGACACCGCTCGCCCATAGAGCCAAGTTTGGGGTCCAAGCAATGAAAATTTACTTTTAAAAAAGGGACTCAAAAAAACACCTTAGGATTTATCATATCCAACCCACCCTCCTTCTGCAGGTGAGTAACCCCCTTTTTATTGGGCCAGTCCAGATCCAATCATTGTCTTTTTTTGTCAGGTCACAAACTATTTCACAATGTCTTCTGAGTCAGATGACAGGTTGGTCAGCTCAATAGCTCAAGAGTGTAGTTTGCTGTCATAAATAATTTCTTTTTTTGGGATTGGTGGCTTTGAGTCCAAAGACAGAGTCAATCTGTATCTCAATGTTGGTTTTGGTTCTTCCCAAGGTCTCCATTCTCTTTTCCAGTAAAGTAAGCTTATCAGCAAAGTGCAGTTAAAATGTAGGCTCAATCCAACAGAAGTACTGGTAGACTTCTAAAGGGCGTCTGCTGTTGCAGAATGTTTACTTTGGGCCAATTTGGGTGCCACCACCACTTTATTTTGCTGCAGCTTGGAACATTTGACTTTCTTTTACAAACATTGCCATTTCTACTTTTAGTCTTATTAGGATTAGAAGTGTGGCGCTCACCCCCTAAAGAGCCGCTGAATAGGAATAAGGCTCTCCTACCTGTTTTGCCAGCCACCAGCCCTTTTTTTCAGCTCCAGCAAAATTGACACTTTAGAATAGAACAGACTCGAGTCGCAGGGTCTTTTTAGTATTTATTGCTTAGTAGTAACTAGGAGAGAGGGTTAGGGTTGCAGGATACCTGAGTAACAAATTAGAGGCCGGTGTCTTCTCTCTTAGCAACAGCTTGTAACAGTAGCACAAGGTCCTATATGAGCGACCAGTGATAGGCAGTAGTACAGTCCCACAGAGAACAGCCAGGAATAGTCCAGGACTCAGAAAAAGAACTGACACAGTACTTGTAGTGCACCAACTGGCTTCTCTTCTGTATAGTACTTGAGAGTAGGGCGATGGATCTCTTACAGGGTCCAGATGGCAGTTCTCACCAGCTCCTCTGCAACACTCTTCAGTAGACATGTGCGTTTCATTCCGAATCAAAATTTCGGAAATTCGGAGATTCGGATGTATCCGAATTCCGAATTACAGGTATAGCGAATGCAAACGAATCCGAATTTCCGATTCGTTTTTTTTGGACGAAATTTCGTTGCAGCAAAGTGACATTTGAGAACAAAAAACTTTTTTCCCTCTTAAATGTCACTTTGCTGCAACGAACGAACGAAACAAATTAGAAACAAACTTTCGTACAGATTTCCGCTAATGAATCTAGTCCGAATCCGAATTCCAAAACGAATTGACTTTCGGACGCGATTTCCGAAAAACGAAATAAAGCAAAATCCGAATCCAAACGAAACAAAACTAAACACATTGTTTGCTGGTGCACTTGTCTACTCTTCAGTAAGCAGATTCTTCCTCCAGCCCAGCTTCCATCAGGTTCCTTTCCAGTAGCATTTTAGGCCTTGGGCCCCCAGCATCTGCCACATGCTGAGCCCCAGACCAGGCATCCTGTATCACACAGACCTCCTCCCAGGGAAAGCCCCAGGGGAGAGAGACCTCTGGAAGGTGTCCCCAAACATTTATCACCTTCCTCCAGCCATACCTCTGAGTGAGCCTGCTCAGGGATTGGTCAGATGCATATTCATAATCTGAGGATTGATCCTCCCTCGCTGTATGCTGAGGCCCCAACCCAGCAGCAGGTAGACTCAATCAATCCACCAGACTTAGGGAAACCTACAGATCTCAGAGAAATCACCATCCAGACTGATTACAGTCCAGATATAAACTATATTTATTGGCAACACAGCAGAGGGTGCTACAGAAGTTTTGTAGTTTGGCAATAGTGGAAGTTTCCTTTCTATTCTCAGCACTCCATCCTCCTGCTTTACTGCCATTCACAGCTTCACCTTCAAAGCTTTCACTGCTTGAAGTCCGTGTTTAGGGCTAGAGGAATGGGAATCTCTTTGCTGGTTGTTTGATCTGGATTCATTATTGAAAAAAATAGAACTTTAATGTTGTACTGGTACATAGTGTATATTTGATGAAGGGGAGCAAATGTAATTTACTATACACCTAAGGGAAAGGCCACACCCTTTTGTTTATCCACATCCACTCCGCCTGTACTACGCTTTACGCGCCACTTCCTTATCACTCTATAAACCACTCTCCCAGGTTGACATCTCTATTAGCAATAGGCACAAAGCAAGCAGTACTCAAAATAGAGCAATGCCTTGTTATTTCCATTTGGTAGAGTGAACAACGCGTCAATAAAATACCAAAATACTTAAGACACGGATAGTTGCTATTCAGCACGTGTCACACTTTGCACAGGAGTGTTTGGGTGGCTCCACATATTTTAAATAGCTATAATTATTATAGCTAATGTATTTTATGCTTCAATGTTTTGCTGAGCTGTATGCAAAAGTAGAAGCAGGAGAATGTAACCCAAACGCCACCCATGTATGTACTCTGGGTCTAAAACGGCCTTTCTAAACAAGGGGGCCTTCTGGCTTCCTCAGGGGTGCCTCAAAATTTTCACACAGCATTATGTGAAAGGGGGCTTCTGATTTGAATAGGGTTTCCAGGGGCTCTTGATGTAAAGGGGAACTCTTTTGTGAAAGGGGGCACTCTGATTGTGTTCATGGGTGGGGTCCCCCATTTAAAATTCATACCAGACCCCTCTCTGGGATAAGGGTCTGGTATGTATTTTGGAGGGACACAACGTAATTTTTTACATTTACAGTTTTTACATTTTAGAAAGGGCCACCTCAAGATTCTGTTTACTTTTAAAGGGTGCCGTGGCTCAAAACAGTTGGAAATACTACATACTGATGCTCTGTCCCAGGCTCATTGCAGTGTTTTTGTGTTAACTTGAAAGACTTAATAAAATGATTATAAACCTGTAAACACACAGAGTACAGGGGTCAGGACTAAGTGACACACAGAGTACAGGGGTCAGGACTAAGTAACACACAGAGTACAGGGGTCAGGAGTAAGTAACACACAGAGTACAGGGGTCAGGACTAAGTAACACACAGAGTACAGGGGTCAGGAGTAAGTAACACACAGAGTACAGGGGTCAGGACTAAGTAACACACAGAGTACAGGGGTCAGGAGTAAGTAACACAGAGTGAAGAGGTCTGGAATAATTAATCTACAGAGTAAAGGGGTCAGGAGTAAGTAATGCACAGTGTGAAGGGGTCAGGAGTAAGTAACACACATAGAGCAGGAGTCAGGAGTGAGCAACACACAAAGTTCAGATGTCAAAAGTAAGTAACACACAGAGTGCGGCAGCAAAGAAAGAGGAGGGATCTCAGTGTGGGCGGACTTATATAATATGCTGTGTGCTGCTATTGGTTATTTCTGTTTCTGTTATGTTTCTTTGCTGCTATGAGGAATCAGTAAAGAGAGATATGCAAAATATGAAGTCCCCTGTCTTGCCATAAAATTAAAGCACAAGGCACAGGGGTCAGGAGCAACTAACACACAGAGAGCAGTGGCAAAGAGTAAGTAATGCACAGAGTACACAGGGATTAGGAGTAAGTAATGTAGAATGCAGGGGTCAGGAGTAAGTAACACAGAAAGTGCAGAGGAGACAAGAGTAAGTCCTCTGTGTGTGAAGGGGTCAGAAATAAATAATCTACAGAGTAAAGGGGTCAGGAATAAGTAATGCAGTGTGAAGGGGTCAGGAGAAAGTAACGCACATGAGGCAAGAGTCAGGAGTTAGTGATCCACAGAGTGCAGGAGTCAGGAGTAAGTAACTTATAGAGTGTAGGGGTCAGGAGTAACACACATATTGCAGAGGTCAGGAGTAAGACTTGACTTTAGGAATCCAATGTCTGAGAAATGCTGAATCAATCAAGGTTTCATGTGTTCTTGTTATGTATACTTTCATACACCGGTCCAGAGCAAGACCCCAGAGTTTGTAATTACACCATAAACCATAGATTGGCACTGCTTCCTCTGCATTATTTGATAAGTCCGACATCTTTCCCCCAATGATTTTACACACATACGCTTTCAAACTCCATACGCACATAAACATGTGTAATTACATACCATGACATGCATTTGTTAACCCCTTCACGACCAGCGACGTACAGTGTACGTCGCTGGCATCGGTGCTGTTTAAACAGACTCCTGGCGGGACTCTGTTTAAACTTGTAAAGCCGACTGTCGGCTTTACAATAGAAACGATTCTGGCGGCTCAGCTACCGCCAGATCGCTTCTACGGGCTGACACCCCCGCCGTGTTTCCTGGGCTCCGTTGCCCCTCCTACGGGCCCGGGTCCGGCTTCTCTGGTGTCGGCGGGGAGCTGGGGAGGAGATGGACGATCCTCCGTTCGTCGATCCCCTCCCCATTCTATGGTACCGGGAGCGATGCAGATTGCATCACTTCCGGTCCCATAGCGGTCATTACTGGGCTCCTGAAGCCCAGCTATAAGCTATTGAAGTGTGATCTGCACTTTAATAGCTTATTGAGAGTGTTAAGGTGGCACTGGGGGTCTCTTGAACCCCAGCATCCCCTTAAAGAGTACCTATGTGATAGCAATTAAAGTAAAGTAAAAAATAAAAACCAACAGTTTTTAAAATTAACATTAAATAAAATAAATGTAAAAATAATTTTAAAATGTTTTAATGTCCCCCGCCCCAGCGAGCATGCACATCTTCACGTAAACACGCGTTGGGTGTGCCTACGTATAAAAATGAGGAAGGCACTACACATGTTGGGTATCGCCGCGCACGCCGGAGTGAGAGCAATAATTCTAGGGCCAGTATTTTGGGGTATCTCTAAACTGATGACCTGTGGGGGCTTTTAAATCATCGTCTATGGACGTTTTGGGGTACTGAAATTTGCTACTGTTTCACGGACGCACACAATTTTTAACCTGGGCATGTTGAGTATCTATTTACTCATTGTAACCTCATATTTGATATTTTATTAAACAAATGGGTATTTGATTGTGTTTTGAGGCATTTAAGTGCATTTTTCACTAAAATTTGGGGTTTGATAAGGAGTTGCACTAATATCATGCTACATAAAAATTTGCAACAGCCACCATTTTATTCTATAGGGCCTTGGCTTTCAGAAAATATATAATGTTTGGGGGTTTTAAGTAATTTTTAGGCCTAACATGTGGAATATAACATGGGGGCAAAATATGAAAAAAAGGCCTCAGTCATGAAGGGCCTATAGCCATAGCAAGCTGGTGGCAGAAAGTTCTGGCATGTTCTAACCATGTCTGACATCGCAGGAAATTATCATTAGGCCCAGTCAGCCCTCATTCGCAAGTGAACATTTGCCAGTCATGCTAAAGGAGAACTATGGGGTTAGGGCTTTTCCCCATAGTTCTCCTTTGGGGTAACGGGAGGACACAAACTAGCGTCCTCCCGTCACCCTAAACTCAGTATCCCGCGAGCTGCAGCTCGCGGTATACTGAGACGCCGCAGCTGAAGCGGATCCCGACAATTATGTCTGGATCAGCCCAGCTGCGTGAGTGACAGCTGGCTCTGCCTATCTAGAGGCAGAGCTAGCTGTACCCACTCCCTCCCCCCACCGTTCCGCCAGTCAGCGCTGGAGGATCGGAGCGGGGAGGGGGGAATAAAGCCCCTCCCGTCACGGCAGAGAGCCGTGACAGGATCGAGAAGTGAGCAAACGCCGGTATGTGTTCGCTCACCTCCCGATCTACTGAGCCGACCTGTGACAGTCTCATTGTCACAGTTCGGCTAGAACTATGAGGTGAGTGAAAAGCACTCACCTCATAGTTCTCCTTTAAGGCATTTCTTGCAAATGTTTGTGCAATTTTCAAGATCGAGTTTTTGTTTTAGCCAATAGAAAACTAGTTGCTAAGGGGAGGAGACGGTTGATAGGTGCAAAATTGCAAATTTTTCAGGCCCTCCCATTACATTTTATGGTACCAAAAACAGAAAATAAGTTCATGTACTTTTTTGAACGACAGGCGACACAACCTTCAGGTGTTAATGGGCACCATTAAAACGAACGGGATTATTCATGTTAAAGGAGAACTATGGGGTTAAGTCTTTTCCCCATAGTTCTCCTTAGGGTAACAGGAGGACACAAACTAGCGTCCTCCCGTCACCCTAGGCTCAGTATTGAAGCGGATCCCGACAATTGTGCTGGGATCCGCCCAGCTGCGTGACTGACAGCTGGCTCTGCCTGTCTAAAGGCAGAGCCAGCTGTACCCGCCCCCTCCCCCGTCCGTTCCGCCAGTCAGCGCTGGCGGATCGGAGCGGGGGGAATCCAGCCCCTCCCTTGTCACGACAGTGAGCTGTGACAGGATCGAGAGGTGAGCGAACGCCAGTATGTGTTCGCTCACCTCCCGATCTACTGAGCCGACCTGTGACAGTCTCATTGTCACAGGTCAGCTAGAACTATGAGGTGAGTGAAAATCACTCATCTCATAGTTCTCCTTTAAGCGTTGCTTAGGTTTGATCGGGTGGAACACATTACACAGGGTAGGCAACTTTGGCACCCCAGGTGTGGTAAAACTACAATTCCCATAATTATACTGACTCTGGGAGTCATGCCTGTGACTGTCAGGGTCTTGCAATGCCTCATGGGACTTGTAGTTTTACAAAAGCTGTAGTGAAGATGTTGTCTACACGTGTTAGTAGTTGTATTCACTTGCTGTGCACTTTTTATAGAATAAAGAAGTTTGGATTTTTGGAGTGCCGACATCCTGGTGTTCTGTAGTTTCAGTGCCGGATGGACTATGGCGGGTCCCATCATACATTGATACATGCAGGAGAGTATAGCCTTACGCCTCACAGTCACACGGCTCTCGCTAACATTATTGTTAGGTGACAACAAGGTGTGTTGCGATGCTCTTCAGCATCCATATCTTGATTGGCTGGCTTTCCGATCACGTGCCTATTGAGTTCAATGTGATTGGGAGGGCGTTTCTAGGTGACGGCGCGGTGCCGCGAGCGGGGTATCCCTGGCAGCCTTGGGAGGTGTAGACGGAGAGCGGAGCTCCGCCCACCGGTGTAATTTAGTTTATAGCCAAGCGCTCGTCTCCCCTTGCCTCATTATACACAGTAACAGGTGCTGGTGTCATGGCTCTCGCACAGCAGTCGCAGACTTGGTTCCCCACACACGTCCAGGTCACCGTGTTACAAGCCAAGGCCCTGAGGTCGAAGGGTAAGGCCGGGACCAATGACGCCTACGCCATCATCCAGCTGGGGAAAGAAAAGTACTCGACAACCGTGGCCGAGAAGAGCTTGGCACCCATCTGGAAAGAAGAAGCCACGTTCGAGGTGCCCCTGCTGCACAATGACAACCAGGAGCGCTGCACCGTGCGGGTCATCGTCATGCACCGGGCCCTGGTGGGGATGGACAAGTTCCTGGGTCAGCTAGACCTCAACCTGTGGGATCTACACCAGGCCAGGAACCGGAGAAAAGTGCAGTGAGTATCCGAGGAGATTGATAGGGAGCTGACCTGTCCGTGTTCATAGGGACAGGGAGCTGACAGCCGGTCTGTGTTCATAGAGGCAGGTGTATGTGTTTCACACGGTCAACCGATTTATGGCAGGGGATGTATTATAGGGGGCCCCGGTGTATGGCAGGGGATGTATTATAGGGGGCCCTGGTGTATGGCAGGGGATGTTGTATGACAGGGCATGTATTATAGGGGGCCCCGGTGTATGACAGGGCATGTATTATAGGGGGCCCCGGTGTATGACAGGGCATGTATTATAGGGGGCCCCGGTGTATGACAGGGCATGTATTATAGGGGGCCCCGGTGTATGACAGGGCATGTATTATAGGGGGCCCCGGTGTATGACAGGGCATGTATTAGAGGGGGCCCCGGTGTATTACAGGGGGCCCCCGGCTTGCGATGGGCGATGTATTACAGGGGGCCCCCGGCTTGTGACGGGTGATGTACGGTGGGGGAGCCTTGTCTGTTACACTCCATTCTGCCATAACAAATTGATACTTATAGGACGACAAAGAATTCCTATCATTGTGTGATTTGTACAATCGTTGTTTGGGAGTTGAAGTAAATGTGGAGCTCCCACATATTGTGCGTTATTGTAGTTTATAAAGATCTGATTACATTCTAAGGAATCCAGTTGCAGTGAATACTCTACCAATAGAATGGGTTTGCTCACATACATACCCCTGTACAGGCCGTACCCATGTAAATGAGTATAAATGTCATCCTGTGCCAGAACGCACAATTTTTATCCTGGATCCTTCTCCCTGTTACATGTGACAACTGGTGTCAAAGCCGCTCTACATGCTGGTCTTTGCTGCTCTTGGTGACATCCAAGAGCAGCATTTAGGGCCCATAAAACCTGACGGGCCCTACACGTACCCCACAAAGGCGGTCTAGCTGAGCTATGCATGGTACACCTTGTATAATGTCATGTTGATTTTTGTAGGACGGTCAGGTTTTGCTTTTCTCCCCCCACCACACCCGC
>NW_017308460.1:142675-143480 GCF_000935625.1 Nanorana parkeri | reverse complement strand
CAGGGCATGTATTATAGGGGGCCCCGGTGTATGGCAGGGCATGTATTATAGGGGGCCCCGGTGTATGGCAGGGCATGTATTATAGGGGGCCCCGGTGTATGACAGGGCATGTATTATAGGGGGCCCCGGTGTATGACAGGGCATGTATTATAGGGGGCCCCGGTGTATGACAGGGCATGTATTATAGGGGGCCCCGGTGTATGACAGGGCATGTATTAGAGGGGGCCCCGGTGTATTACAGGGGGCCCCCGGCTTGCGATGGGCGATGTATTACAGGGGGCCCCCGGCTTGTGACGGGTGATGTACGGTGGGGGAGCCTTGTCTGTTACACTCCATTCTGCCATAACAAATTGATACTTATAGGACGACAAAGAATTCCTATCATTGTGTGATTTGTACAATCGTTGTTTGGGAGTTGAAGTAAATGTGGCGCTCCCACATATTGTGCGTTATTGTAGTTTATAAAGATCTGATTACATTCTAAGGAATCCAGTTGCAGTGAATACTCTACCAATAGAATGGGTTTGCTCACATACATACCCCTGTACAGGCCGTACCCATGTAAATGAGTATAAATGTCATCCTGTGCCAGAACGCACAATTTTTATCCTGGATCCTTCTCCCTGTTACATGTGACAACTGGTGTCAAAGCCGCTCTACATGCTGGTCTTTGCTGCTCTTGGTGACATCCAAGAGCAGCATTTAGGGCCCATAAAACCTGACGGGCCCTACACGTACCCCACAAAGGCGGTCTAGCTGAGCTATGCATGGTACACCTTGTATAATGTCATGTTGATTTTTGTAA
>NW_017308460.1:132163-142634 GCF_000935625.1 Nanorana parkeri | reverse complement strand
CCGTGCTCCATGTCTTTTAGGTGCTGACGCAGAGACCTGTCCCGGGTTTTGGCAGAACACCTTTATCCGCGTTGCTGTGTATTAGTCATGAAGCACAGAATATGCACGAACATTAGCTGGATGATGACATGACAGCAGTACAAAGGTTGTCACTGGTGTACTTTGCATGTTTATTAATTTATTACCTGACAAATGTGATCCGATATTCCCGGGAATAGGATGTTGTAGAGTTTGTATTTCATTCCCAGGATAAAGGGAAATTCAGATCAGACATTTTGTTCCCATCATAAGTCCATGATATAGTTCTGTCCATCTGCCAGCTCGTAATGGCCGAGTAATATCTACATGATGAATCTAGAACTGATCATCACTGCTTTATAATTCACACTGTCTGCTCAACGTGCAGTTCTATGACTGGTAGCAATCACTGGAGCAGTGCATGTGTTTCTTATTTTGTTGCAGTTTGTGGCTACGCCCAGATTAATGTTATTAAATAACAGAACTAAGTAGCCAAATTAAAATAACAAGCCAGCCATGTGATGAAATCCTGGTTAATATTTAATCCTTTGCAGCTCAGTACATTGAATATACATTGCCAGGGGAACCTGCAGTGCTCCTGAGAGGAACGGTCATAGTGGACACGATTCTTATGCATGAACTGCCAAGCTTGAATTGACTAATCCGTAGATAACATTTCTTGAAGGTTGACTCCGTCCTCTTATAGGTGTATGTAACAGGATCCTGGCATATTGAGAAAGTCTAGTTGCACACCGTAAGCTGCGCTGAAAAGTTTATTGTGGTACACATCATCCCACCAAGGATCCTCTTCACTCTGACATGTTTCACCCAGTAGAATCCTGGCATAGGTTTATGTAAGCTTTGGTAGGTTATGTAACTGGACTGAATAGACTTGGGGCTCGCTTAGTCTACCCATGTTGTGTGAGAGCGCTCCGTGCACATAGTGCATAGCAGTGCCATTTATTTTGAATGGCATCCCTAATTCATGTTCAGAACTCACCTGAGTTGTAGCATAAAAACCTTCAATGCGCAGTGTGTTGTACTACAAAAAATGCAGCAGAACCTTCATTTTTATATTGAGGCGCAACACAATCCATTCATTTTACAAATGCAAGAACGTGTCCGCTGGGGTGCATTGCTTTCATGTGTGGATGGGCCCAGCCCCATAGTGTATCTAAATCCATAGATTAGGCCATGTTGTTTTTTGTTAACTGTTTAGAATAGTTTCCTTTTCATTTCTATCCAAGAGACACAACAGGACTTGAGGAAATCTCCCAAAGGGATAAGAAACCAGAACAGTTGTCCCCATTGGCCGATTTACCCTGGTGGCCAATCCATGTGTGATAAGGTCTCATGCTCCCTGAACTACTTTTGTAGTTTGAGCCCGTTGAATCCTGTTAGCGCATTTGGCATATTCCAAGATGACAGTATCAGGGAGGAAAAAAAATCAATTGATGGAAAAACCTGGTCATTCAGGTAGGCAGCTGACCTAATTTTTTAGGGAAATAATGTTGCTGAACCTAGACCTGACCAACTGAAGAAGCAACCCCAGATCATAACACTTATCCAATGTAAGGCTCTGACCTATTTGCTTAGCTAAATCCAGATGGTTTTTGGACGGGTGCTGTATATTATTATTGCATAGTATTTATATAGCGCCAACAGTTTGCACAGCGCTTTACAATATAAGGAAGACATTACAATCACAATACAAGACAGGATGGTAAGGGGGGCCCTGCCCGTGAGGGCTTACAATCTAAAAGGGAGGGGGAAGTGATATATGAGAAGGTAGCTGTGTGGGGATGAATTGTTTGAGAAAGTGATAGTTCAGTGGTTAGGTTGAGGTGGGATAGGCTTCCCTGAAGAGATTAGTCTTAAGGGATCACCTAAAGGCAGTAAAGGTGGGTGACAGACGGACAGGTTGGGGTAAAGAGTTCCAGAGGATGGGAGAGACTCTAGTGAAGTCCTGGAGGCGAGCATGGGAGGAGTTGATGAGGGAGCTGGAGAACATGAGGTCTTGGGAAGAGCAGAGGGGACGGTTAGGGAGATACTTTGAAACAAGGTTTGAGATATAGCCGGGGGTCCGAGTTGTGGATGGCTTTGTAAGCGATTGTTAATATTTTTAATGTTATCCTTTGGATGAGTGGAAGCCAGTCTAGTGATCGGCAGAGGGAGGTTGCAGACACTGAGCAGTTGGTCAGGTAGATGAGTCTAGCAGCAGCATTCATGATAGGCCGAAGAGGGGATAACCTGTGTAGTGGAAGGCCAATGAGGAGGGAGTTGCAATAGTCAAGACGAGAGATAACGAGGGAGTGTATTGCGGTGTCATTGGTGAGGAAGGGGCGAGTTTTGGAGATGTTATGAGGGTGAAGGTGGCAGGATTTGGATAGTGATTGGATGTGGGGAAGAAAGGTGAGGTCCGAGTCAAGGATGACACCTAGGACCTTGGCATGAGGGGAGGGTTGGATAGTTGTGTTATCAATCTCAACCGAAATGTTGGGGGAAGGTGCACGGGCAGGAGGAAATATCATGAGCTCAGTTTTTGAAAGGTTGAGTTTTAAGAAGTGTTGTGACATCCAGACTGATATGTCGGTTAGTAGATTAGTGACACGCAAGGACACTGAGGGGGAGAGTTGTGGAGTGGAAAGATACATTTCAGTGTCATCGGCATAGAGATGGTATTGGAAGCCAAGAGAGGAGGTGTAGATGAAGAGAAGGGGTCCAAGGACAGAGCCTTGGGGGACCCCTACAGAAAGAGGGAGAGGGGGGGGGGAGGAGTTAGAGTTGTAGGTGACAGGAGTGCATAGCTAGGTAGGAGGAGAACCATATTGCCTTAAAAATTTAGGCCTTTCCGCTATGGGAGGTCTAAATTTTGAGTCGCTTGTCATTCGTCCTAGTGACGAACCAGTCCTCTAGTGTTTCTTGTTTATACCTTAAACATTATGACTCATGTCTGCTCAGTGATTACTCCTACATGACCGCGAATAGCTGCTCTTTGCATAAGATTATAATGTGGTCTGGGTGGTAAAGAAGGAAATGAAAAGGACCGAAACAAAGCTTCTGATAGACAAAATGGAAAGAAAGTGATATAAGGGGGTCACATATTTGCTTTGTCTGAATAGGAAATATTTTATATTGTATTTGCTGTGCTGATAGTGTCTTGTATGTCAGTGACAGCGAAAGGAAAATATTGATGCTTCAGCTCTCATCTGCTGTGAGCATTAATGTAGAAGTACGCTAACGTTTTATCAATCATCATTCCAGATCAAACAAATATAGATTGCCCAGCAAAGCATTGCTTTATATTTTCACCCAAACACTTAGTCATCATGTTTACAAACAGATCCAACTCTCAACTCTGCTTCCCTGAACTTCCTGCCCAGTACAAGATCATAAAGGACAACAGTTTCCAGCAGCCGTCCATCTACTTGCTTGGGGTGGGCAGAAGAAAGAAGGGGGGGGGGCGTAGGGGGGTAGCAGTAGTTTGCCTTGCTCTTTCTGTTTCTGAAGACAAAGGGGGGAATTTATCAGAAATGGAGCAGACAAATTCTGGAGTAGATTTGCACTGCAACCAATCAGCATCTCTGTCTTATTTTCAAATCTTACCTGAGCAAACTGAAGAGAGACGCTGATTGGTTGCCATGGGCAACTGCTCCAGATTCTCTCTGCTCCCGTTTTGATAAATCCCCCCCTTCCCCCATGGAGCTTATTAGCACACACCAGGGTGGCTCCATAGGACCCTGCAAGGGAAAGGAGCCACCCTAAAACAGAAGTCGTGACCAGCTGATTCTGCAGGAAACTAAAACTTTTGAACATCAAGAAGTGGCATCCATTGTAAGTGATTTCATCAGCATTGGAAATGGCTCAATTCAGCCACCCACCCTTAAAGGCATGTATGGGGGAATCTCCCCTGCTGGCTATTGTATTCTTACAGCTGGCGCCCACAGTTGATTGGATGCCGTCACTGTTGACTGACAATTTTCCACATAGCTCCTTTTGAGATATGTAACAATTTTATTCCAATCAAGTTTTGTCAGGCCGGGTGGATAGTTCAACAGGAATTGGCTAAAAAGTCAGGCAGTGTATGGCTAGGCTTCCAAAGTGGGTTCCATTCTCTGTGTTGGATTGATGAGGAGAGTACAGATGGAGGACAAGAGGGATGTCACTGCTGGAAACCTTGAGACTCTGTGATCCATCTATGAATACAAATATAACTAATCGGTAGATAATATAAGGGAGATGCTTAAAAGGCAGATCACTATCACTGGGATTTTTTTAAAGTGACACTAAACTCAGGAGTTAAATCTTAAAAATACATTCAGGTACCTTAACTATTAACAATAATGTATCTTATTTGTGTATCACTCGGCTGTAGATCCTCAAATCATCTCTGAATTGGTGCTGACACTGTCCTTCCTTCTGTACGGTGGCTACTTTTGTTCCCCATGGTCCCTGTGTGTTGTAAAGTAGTCACCGCTCCAAGCTTGCTCCCGTGATGGACTACAATCTCATGTTTATTTTACTAATTTGTATTGAGATTGTAATTCATCATGGGAGTGAGCACAAATAAGAGACATTTTTGTTAATGGTTAAGGTACTTGAATGCATTTTTAATATATAATCCCTGTGTTTTAGTGTCACTTTAATAGATTAGGACATAGAAATTGAGCTGTGTGGGGGTAGATCTGTATGGTGCATCCATGGATAGATACAAGGCTGATGATGCAGAGGATCCCTAGATGTCACCAATGCCCATGGCACTTCCATGTTCATATGAACTCTGGTTTGGTCCTGAGCTCATCCCTCTACTTATTTTGTGTGCTCGGCATTCCCTAGAAATAGAGAGATATGGAGAGAGTTTTTGTGAAGTAGGAGAGGGCTCAGGCAGGTTGAGCGGACCTTGCATTTTACAATCTTTTCCGTGGCTAGCGCAGGTTTAATCTGCTGTGAAAAGGCCGCTTGTTCAGAATGAGACATATAATCCAGTTATAGTCTACAAAGATCTCTTATAGGGAACCTGAAGCTGGTGATCAGACTATGGGAGGGGAACGGTCTTTTAGTACTGTCGGGGTTGGAGAAGGGGTGCTGCCTCCCAGACATTCGATTTGATGTCTGATCCCTAGCAAGATAATACTCAATGTTTGCACTAGAGGAATATACAACGACTAATAAGTATTTGTGATCTTTTGGATGACGTGACTCGTATACGGCGCTCTTTGTGACTTTGAAATTTGTGACAATCCTTTAAATTAGAGGTGACATTTAAAAGAAGCGTCTATTTTTAGAGGTTTGCAGAATCGCCATTGTGTGCATGTGTTTACATTTCCTGTTTGATTAATGACATTTGAGCCTATATCCTCTGTGGGCACAGTGTTTAGAACAGGCTGAATGTACAATCATGTCAAACGTCGCCCTGTCATGTGACCGCTCACTTCACTTCTGTTTTGACTGATGTGCAGTAATAGTTTATGTTCGGTGTTCCCTCTATTGATGTCACGCCAGGAGTCCGATGCTGCTGTTTTGGCTGAATATAGATCAATATTTTGATCTTGTAGAGGATTGAAGTATATCCATTTTCTTTTGCTTTGGGTACAGTTTGCTTAATAGTCAAAATGGGTAACTTAGGCATTAAACCTTCTTGATGTCAAGGTTAGGCCAGACATTCTGAAGCAGGGGTAGACCACCTCGGCCCGCCAGCTGTGGTGAGACTACACATTCAACCATGTCTCTGGGAGTTGTGGCTGTCAGTCTGGCAATGCATTATGGGACTTGTAGTTCCACAGCTGTTGGGAGGGCCAAGATTGCCTACCCCTGTTCTAAAACTGTTAGTGACTGAACAAAATGAATTAAGAAAAGTTTGCCTTCAAGTGTTACACCATACAGGAGATTGGCAGCTAGTGAGTACACGCTGAGAGGCTTCTGTGAGCCCCATCAGAAGTAGACAAGCCAGTGGTTAGGGGCCACACTTTAATTTGCAGATATGTTGGATCTCTTTAATGTAAGAATGGACTCAAGCTGGCCATACACTGGTAGATTTTTGTACAAATGTTCATACAAAAATCTTATCAGAACATTTAATAATGCCAT
Organism: Nanorana parkeri; assembly: GCF_000935625.1. Lineage (NCBI taxonomy): Eukaryota > Metazoa > Chordata > Amphibia > Anura > Dicroglossidae > Nanorana > Nanorana parkeri. The sequence goes on along the minus strand of NW_017308460.1, from coordinate 136,529 downwards.
CAGAGACTTGACGATTCGCATTGAAAATGTAATTCCATTTTGGAATGAATGGAGTTCCCCATGATCCCTGTGTGTGTTGTACAGTAGCCACCGCCCCAAGCTCCCTTCCATGATGGACTACAATCTCAATAGAAATTGGCTAAGTAAATGAGATTGTAGTCCATCACAGGATCTTGGATTGGTGGCTACTTTACAACACATACACAGGGGCCTTGGGGAACAAAAGTAGCCCCCCCTCCAGAAGGAAGGACAGTGTCAGCACCAATTCAGATTTGTGGATCTACAGCCGAGTGATACACAAATAAGATCTATTTTTGTTGATAGGCCCCTTTCACACTGGCAGTCCGATCGGGTCCACCTGTCAGTTTTTCAGGTGAACTTGATCAGATGCCCAATTAAAGTCTGTGAGCAGACGGGTCTAAATGGATGGGTGGGCCTTTACACCCGGTTATCCCCGACTTCAGCCAAGTCCGAAAAAACAAACGGAACAGTGTTCTGTTTCAACAGACCTGACTGTGCTGGATTGGGGGTAATCTGATGTAAATGGACACATCTCTTTACATCTGATTGCCTATATACTGACATCGAGGTTCTGGTCATTTTCAGCTTTTTTTTTTTTCCCTTGATGGAAGAAAAGACTGGATGGACACGGATGTCATAGTGGCGACATCCGATTCATACCTGATCCGTGCACGGTTCCCTCTCTGATCAGCCCGTGTGAAAGGGGCCTTAAGGTACTCAAATGCATTCAGATTTAACGGCTGAGTTTAGCGTCCCTTTTCGGCACGTACGTGTTCACGGATCTAAACTCAGTTTACTGATCACGCCGGAAATTTTTGCTCAGAAAATAAGATGCGTGTATGATCGTTAAATTTCTTCCACTGTGTGCACGTAGCTTCCTAATTGATTCTGTGTTTACAGGTGTGTTCAGGTTTATAAATGGCTTTTATTGTGTATTGGAAAGATGGGTTCTACCTCTCTCCTATAATTATGAACTGCGACGGCAGTGAGACGGCGAGCTCGTGGTATCTGCTAGCTGAAGATACCAGTTACACAAGTGAGCGTTCCGTCTGATTGCACAGACAGCAGGTTAGACCGCATTCCTTCTGGTCTGACATCATAATACAAGACTTCATTTCTTTGTTTCATGGGCCGTCTCTTCCAATCTGCTGTATTCTATGCAAGCTGTTTCTAGGCTTTACCCGAGAACTTTCGTCTTTCCTGTTTTTGTTTTACAAAGGCCAACCTGTAAAGTTATTCAAACAAAATACACTAGTAGCATTCTTTTTGTTTTCAAAATCTTCCCCTCGTACCATCTATAGCAGGGGTGGCCACAATTTGTGTTAAGATCTACTTTTCAAATGAGCTACATGAGATCTACCAACGGAAAAAAAAAAACTCCCTCGCTCTCCTGGCTGTTTCTCCTTGTGCATCCTCCTGGCTGTCCTAGTTTCTCCTGGCTGTCTCTCCTCTCTCTCCTTGCTGTCTTTCCTAGTTTTTTTCTTCTGGCTGTCTCTCCTTGCTCTCCCCTGGCTGTCTCTCCTTGCTCTCCCACTGGCTGTCTTTCTCTAGTGCACAGCGAAATACATATACCAAAATGGAATAAAGGGGCCACCATTCACACCCTTCGTGATCTACCAGCATCAGCTTTGAGAGCTATTGGTGGATCACGATCTACCTAATGGGCACCCCTGATCTATAGCATGGGGGCAGGAAACCTTAAATAGAAATGGTTTTATTGTGTGAAATAAGTAAATGCAGACTAATCTATAGTTTAGGCTAAAGGGTCTCCGTTCTTCTGCTTTTATATACATAGAAGTTTACATATCTGCATAAAACATGCAAAGCGGCACTGACTCTTTAATATTCGGCTCATAGCAAGAGAGAGTCATTAGATGCCCCCTGCAGTGTTCTTCAGTAAGGTCTGTGCAGGAAAATGTCACTCCATGGCCGGACCAGATCTGCACGCGTTTCTGCAAACGCAATGCAGTGCATTTGTGATGCGTTCCAGTGCTTTTTTGGGGGGTGGGTAATGTAATTATGCAAATCTCTTCCTGCTCCATCTTATAGCTTCTGTTGCGTTCCAGTGCGGTGCGTTTGTGACGTGTTCAAGTGCCGGAAAAATGTGACATGAAGCGTTTTTTTTCCCTGCACTGGAATAGACTGGTGTGAAGAGCCCAAAATCACATACAAATGCATTGAGATGCATATTTGGTGCAGAACAAAAATGTAACGTACTGCATCTGAGCCTGACATGGTGCGAATGGGCCCTCAGGAAACTCATTTCGACAGGTAAGTCGCCAGGATCGCTTCTGTTGTAAAGCCGACAGTCGGCTCTACAAGTTTAAACAGAGTCCCGGCGGCAAAAGTCGCCGGGAGTCTGTTTAAACAGCCCCGATGCTGGCGACGTACACTGTACGTCGTCGGTCACGAAGGGGTTAATTGCCTTTTTCATACAGATTCTTAAAGTGACACTAAACTCAGGAGTTAAATCTTAAAAATACATTCAAGTACCCGAACTATTAACAATGCTGACTCAGCTGTAGATCCTCAAATCATCTCTGAATTGGTGCCGACACTGTCCTTCCTTCTGGAGGGTGGCTACTTTTTTTCCCCATGGTCTCTGTGTGTTGTAAAGTAGTCACTGCCCCAAGCTCACTCCAGTGATGGACTACAATCTCATGTTTAGTTTACTAATTTGTATTGAGATTGTAGTGCATCACAGGAGCGAGTTTGGAGCGGTAACTACTTTACAACACACACAGGGACCATGGGGAACACAAGTAGCCACCCCCCAGAAGGAAGGACAGTGTCGGCACCAATTCAGAGATGATTTGAGGATCTACTGCCGAGTGATACACAGATAAGATACATTTTTGTTAATAGTTAAGGTACTTGAATCTCTTTTTAAGATTTAACTATGGAGTTTGTCACTTTAATAGCATAGTCCACCCACATTAATAACATATGTGCATTTATTACATTTTTGCATTGATTCCTGCAGGGCATTGCAACCACGATGAGTGGATCACAGGTGCAGGGCTGCTATGACCTCTATTCCATCACATACACACTACGGTTTTGGAATGTTCCTCGATATCTTGACGTCTAATGCAAGTCAATGGTCCTGCATTTGAAATTTATGTCAGCAGTCCTTAGACCACCAGAGCCCAGAGGAAGAAGAGGCTGTGGGGACTGGTCTAGTAACCTGGAGGGACAGAAGATCGGTGCAGTATATCTGCTTTATTTGGGCCCGCTAGACAAAGCCAGCACATACCCCTGCGGTGGGGCTTCCCATGAACTGCAATGGTTAGGTGTTTTTTTGTTTTTCACCACGGGAGTTCTCTAACAGAACTGATGTTTTTGTACTCTTGGTTGGCAATATAGATTAAACGGAAGTGAATTGCGCTCCTCTCCCCCATGACTTGAATGGTGTGAAAACGCACGTACAGAGTGTTCTAATCCACTTTTGTATGTCCATGCCCTTAATGTGTGAACTGCGGAAGATTGGGCTAATTAGTAAAGCTGTTATAAAGATGCAACTAATTCACTGTATTTTGTGCTTCCAGGCATTCGTGTATTATACGGCATTACAATATTCTGTCTGCCGCACGTATCTAGACTTGTCAGTCTGTTGCCGGATCAGTCAGTTCTCTGATACCGTAGCATGACGACTCGCAATTCTCTGAGCAAAATCCTTATATTGACACGCAATGGGAACATTTACTTCCTCCTGCTGATGAGGAGAAAGGTTCCCATATTAGAACGAATACATATTTCTAGCATAGCTTTGTTTTGAATTTGGTTTCACATATTGCTTCACCTGAACCAGTAACAATGGTTTTGCAGAGTGTGTTGAAGTTGGGAAATTCTGAAGCTGTTTTCCAGTAACAATCAGGCTTATCTCACTTTAACTTGGTGAACTTCGCTGTTCGGGTATGACTCCCTCCCCCAGACATTCCAGCGTATGCTGTACAAATGTATCCTCTACAAAATAACCAGAACAGAGAGTTGACTCATTTATAACCTTATGTTGGCGGTACTGTGGTATATACCAGGCGTAGCCGGACTATGATCCTCCATTAGGGGTAGAACTATAAATCTCATGATGCCTCAGCCTATGGCAGTCATTCTGGTGGCTGTCAGTCTTGTAATGTTTTACCACAGCTGGATGGCTGAAGTTTACCTAACCCTGGTATGTACAGAGGTGATGAACATATGAATGTAAGCTAACAAAAATTCCGAAACCCCCCCCCCATTTATTCAGTCTTCTGTGTATAGGAGTTGGCTGTTCACTACCAAAATTCAGTCTGATTTGCAAAATTCAAAATGGAGGTTAAATGGAGACATTCAGTTCGCACCCCCC